>NC_133617.1:79961039-80056039 GCF_048593235.1 Sminthopsis crassicaudata | reverse complement strand
ATGTAATTATATTCATATACACATCCATATATCTGTGCCCAGATATGTAGACATAGATATAGTGCTCTAAGATTTACAAAGCACTTTACAAATGTAGTATAATTAAAATGGGGTTTATGAGGGCTGATATTTTCCTTTTCCTTGACCATCTAGTTAGAAATAACTTCTGATTGCCTCAGCCCACTGCAGAGCTGAGTGAGCAGACTCAGCAGGCAGTTCCGACCAGGAGCCTGCGCCAACAAAATGCGTCATTAATTTCCATATTTGCAGCTTTGGCTGGGTCAGCCCACTGCTGCAGATACAGCTTTTGTCCCTTCCTGACACTACTTATTTCCAAGCCAAATCCCCGATGCCCTTGAGCAGTGAGGGAGCAGAGAAGGGAAAGGTAAAGTGCATAAGATGGTCCAAAGGAATGGTCTTATTCATAGCTAAGGGTCAGCTTTAGATGAAACAATTTCAACATAGGATATTTTCCCTGATACTATTCAAAACTTTTGTTGAATATATTTTCCCATTTTTCATTTATTATAATATTCTGTATATTATTGGGTGAGAAAGATTTCTCTGGGTTGATTTTGCCAAATAGATATATAATTTTATTGAATATATCAGAGACACCATTCAAGGATGCATTTTTTTTTTGTCTTTTTTTTTTTTTTTTTTTACTTTTGATGGGGGAGTTGGGGAATCAATAAACAATAGATACCATGGATCTCATCTTCTCTATACCTTTTGGTCAGTTGGGAGACTCAAGATGTGGTCTGTTACAAAAATCATCTCTGGAAATTTACCTTTTGCTTCTTCATATTTTTTCCTCTTAGGAACTTTGTTATCAAAGTTATTGGAAAGAATGTTAATATTGAATGTGGAAACCATTATCATAATGATCTCATGAAACTAAGAAATTTAACATAAGAATAAGTAGTGGTAGATGTAATCTTTTTTTTTAATTTTTTTAAATTTATGGAATAAAATAAACATTTCCTTAACATAACATGATAATAAAAAGATGATTGCACATAAAACTGCAAATCTTTCATGTACATCTTGTTATTCCTTTAAAATATATGATAAAATTATCATATACACTAATTTTTCCCTGTCTCCCCCCTCCCCCAGAGAAGGCTACCATTAGACACAAATATGTATATATAGGCATGTATATATATAAAATTATTCTGTGTGTAGTCCTATTTATCATTTCTTTCTCTGGATGCAGATAGTATCTTTTTTTTCATATGTCCTTTATTGTCAATTTTTATTGCTACCAAGTCATTCTTAAAACAACATTGCAAATACTGTATATAATGTTCTCTTGGTTCTGATTGTTTCACTCTTCATTATTTTGTGCAAGTCTTTCCATGTTTTTCCAAGATCACTGAGCTCATCATTTGTTATAATCCAGTAGGATTCCATCACAATCACATACATAGCTTGTTCAATCATTTCCAGATTGATGTGTGCCATCACAAAGAGAGCTGCTATAAACATCTTGGTTCTCTTTCTTTTCCTCTAGTCATCTTTGGAAATAGATTAAATAGTGGTATTTCTGGGCTAACGGATATAGGCTCTCTTGAATGGTTAAATCAGTTCACAATTCCACCAGCAATAACTTAGTGCCCCAGTTTTTCCACATCCCCTCCTACATTTGTCACTTTCTCTTTCAACTGTTTTAGCCAATCTGGTAGGTACACTTACCAGCTATCTCAAGGTTATTTTAATTTATATTTCTCTAATGAAAAATGAGTTGGAACATTTTTTCATATGACTATAAATTATTTTTATTCCTTCATTAGAAAATTATTCATTCATAACTTTTGACCATTTATCTATTGGGAAATGACTGATATTCTAATAAATTTGACAAAGTTCTTTATATATTTGAAATATGACATTTATTTGAAGATAATGAAGACATTATTTGAAGAACTTGGGTATAAAATTTCCCCCACTTTTCTGTTTTCTTTCTCATCATGGCTACATTTGTTTTATTTGTATAAACCCTTTTTAATTTAATGTAATCAAAATTATCCATTTTACATGTAACTGTATTCTCTATCTTTTCTTTATTCATAAATTGTTTATTTATCCATAAGTCTGATAATATGTTCCATGTCCTTTAAATTTTTCTTTTGTAAAATTTCTTTTTATATCTGGGTCATATATCTATTTTGACCTTACCTGTTAAATGATTTTAAAATTTAAAAATAAATGACCTGTATTTAATGACATTGTATTTAATTTATACTCTAACATATTTAACATGTATTGGTTGACCTGCCATCTTGGGGGGGGGAAGGAGGGGGAAAATTGGAACAAATTGTTTGGCAGTTATCAATGTTGTAAAATTACCCATGCAAATATCTGGTAAATAAAAACTATTAAAAATAAAAAAAATAAATGACCTTTTAAAAACATTATTTAATTTATTTTTTTTTGCATGGATATCATCTCAGACATTTAATTTTTTGAAAGCAACTCCAAAACCTATACATCATGAATGTTTCTTTGCAAACTTTCTTTAGAAAATCAGAAAGCACTGGAAATGATAAGAACTGAATTTATTTTTCTTCCTTTTTTTTAATCTAATCATTTCATTGACATGAGGAACTCCCAGTAAATAACCTCCCTCTACCAATATAGATTGTATGTAGCACAGCAAAGTTAGATGACTTGATTAGAATCATACACCCAGAATATAACATGGGGTGGGGGTTGAATTGAGGTCCACATCCCGTTCTTTATCTAATGTACTATTGCTATTTCTGCAACACTGAAATATATCATACACACAAAAACGAAATTGACTCTTATCTGTAAAATAGAAAGGAAATGACTACAGAATGACAGGAATGATTTCAGAATTAACTAACCAGTTGTTTGCTTTTCTGTCAGATCATTAACGGTTACACAAAAGACAAAAACCAACACCAAAACTGAAGAATCAATAAGGATGGGAAGATGCTGCAGGCAATTAAAATTGCTCCAGAAGAGCTGAGGAAATAAACTGTTGTCTCTTAGGAAAAGTAGAAAATAGTAAAGTTGTGACCAGATCATTCTGATCAGATAAAATTCAGATCAATTCAGGTCATTACTATTTCTTAGGGAAGTTTAACTGAAGTAAAACATTAGAGAGGTTGAATAAGGCCAGAGAATGCCTCAGCCAGTAAATATTTGATCTTTCTGCCAGACTCAAAGTAATGGTAGCCAAGGGTAATGATGCAATTCATTTGCAAAATGTGCTGAAGGAGGAAAACAGAAAAAAAGATTCTGAGAACTTGCTTGCTCTATCTGTCAGATGATCTCAACTCCTACTTTGCTGAGAAAATGGAGGTCAATAATTTTCCACAATTTAAAACCCCTTTAGATCTTCACCTCTTATGTTCCCTCTTTCCTTCTAGTTTCTGAGGAAGAGATGGTCCTTCTCCTGGCCAAGGGCAAGCCCTCAACCTTTGCCTTGAATCCCATCTCCCTTGTTTTCTTTAAAATGCATTCCTTCTCCTCCTCAGCCCAAAATGGAATGGGCTTTATTGAGAGGTGGGGAGATTTCCTCTCCTCAAGGAGAGGCTGGATGAACTCTTGTAAGTCTTTTCTAGTGAGGTATGCTTTTTGAGTGTGCATCGGGCTAAATGGTCACTGAGGTCCTTCCAAAACAGAGTCTGAAATTCTATTATCTTGAATAATTCCTTGTTTATTATCCTTCCATACTGTTTAAAAACATGTCTAGGTCTGCCCCATACTTAGGAAATCTTCAATCAACTCAATCATCCTCTCCAGGTATTGCCTTCCCTTTACAAGCAAACTCCCAGAAAAAATTGTTGACACTTGTCACTTTCATTTGTTTCCCCACTTTCTTATTCTTTAGAATGAGAAAGTAATTTAGCTTCTGACCCCACCACTTAACTGGGATTTTTCTTTCAAACGTTATTGATGATGTCTTAAGTGATTAATTCTTAGTACATTTTTCTTCCTAATGCGGCTTGGCTTTTCTGTAACTTTTGAAACTGCTGACAGCTCTCCTAGTTTCTATTTTTTACTTTTTCTACTTTGTTGACAGCTTTCCCTTCTGTTTCTCCTTCCACATGTCTGCATGCATTTTCAAGTCTGCTTTCTTGGTAACATCATCCATCTCCCCCCTATGTAGACAACTCCCAGAAATTCATATCTAGCCTTAATCTCACTTTGTTCTCAACAGCATCCTACCCACTTCTTCTAGCTATCCTTTTGACACCAAAAAGTCAATATACACAGAATCGAATTTATCACCTTCCCCTGTTAACCTGACCCTTTTCAGATATAGAATGAAGGAAGGTAGGAGTTCTGCTGGAGAGAGAACTGGAATTAGAGTCAGGAATACCTAAATTCAAATGTTGCCTTTTAGCTATTTAGTTCTAGGCAAATCAGGACCTCTAAGTCAATTTCCTCACTTGTAAAATGGAAATAATAGCATATACCAGAGTTGATGGAAGGAGCAAATGCAATTACGGGTAATGTAGAACACTTTTAAAGTGTTACATAAATGTTAGCTATTATTAGCACTTTCCACTTTAATGTGCTTTGGGGGGTTCAATGTCTTTTTAAATCCACAGCTCTGAGCCCCCACCCAATGTCTCTGCCTGCCAGTCCAGATAAAATGTGGAACTAGAGAAGAAACATTTACATAAAAAGGATGAAAAAAGTATAACAAGTAATTGGACCTGATCAAAATGAGCAATTTAGGGTCCTAATTAATCTCTGTGGATTCTCAGCATGATAAGAAAAAGACAGATGAGTTCAAATTCATTACATAGCTGATAGAAATGAGTGTCACAAATAGCTCCTGTGTAATCATTTGCTTTTCATCGCCACACAGTGTCAGGGAGCATTTATTTGCTTCTCCAGAAATGGAGGTTCCAGTCATTTCTGCATCCCCCCACATATTGGCCATCTCCACTATCCCCTGTTTCTCACAATCCATATTTGTCTTCTCAGTAGGGTCTAGCTATAATTTTCTGCCTCTCTACCTACTGACATAGCCAAGAATGCTGAAAGTGCTCCTACTGATCAGAGTCCACCTTGCTGATGCCATAACACTGTAGGTTCCTACATGGTCTTCTGGGAGGTGCAGTCCTAGGGATTTCTTCCAGTGAGCAAGGCTCTCTTTTATACCCCTCCCCCCCAATCACCATGGTAACGTAGAGTTTGAGCACAGGTGTACCCTTCAACACAGACATCCCCATAGCTGTTAAGAATATCCATGTTAATTTCAAAGTTATCCTAGATTGCATTGTTACAATAGCCAGCTATAGATCTGCCTTTCTCGTGTCTGTCTCTACCTACTCCAATACATGCTGGACTACCAAAGCGATTTTCTTAAACACAGACCCATGTCACCCTCACCCTTACCCTCCACTCAGTAAACTCCTGTGATTTCCTATGGCCTCTGGGATCAAATACAAAATGTTTTTTTAAAATTTATAGTTAGTTATTTGTGTATCTCTCTTTCTACTAATTGGACCTTCATCCCACCCTACCTTACTCATCACTATACATGAGAGACTTGAATGCATCAGGCATCTTCACAAATATTTGTTAAGGTATTACTGAATTGGATACTAAGCTCTGATCCCAAAGGAAGACACTTTAGGCTTGCAGGGGAATAATTTGGGAATAGGTGGAGCCTTTTAATAATATTCATGTATTCCTCCTATGGAGGAAGTCACCAAGTCTGCCTGTGCTAGGGATTGGTACTTCCATGATTTCCATTTTGTTCAAGGATTCTGAGCCAGCTACAGTGTCTCTTGGGATGAAAGTTTCTTATTATTTTTTGGTGGGGGAGGTAGTTATCATGGTTCTTTTTAGCAATCTAGTGAAGTTTATGGATCCTAATGTTTCTAATTACATAGGATACATAGCACAACAGAAGAAACATTTAAAAAATGTAAGTTCATGGATCCCAGGTTGAGATTTCAGAAAAACTTGGAAAGACTTAGATGAACTGATGCTGAGTGAAGTGAGCAGAAGTAAGAGAACATTGTACACAGTAACAGCAACATTGTACAGATGATCGGTTTTGATAAAATTTGCTCTTCTCAGCAATACAACAATCAAACACAATTGTACAAGAATCATAAAGGAAAATGCTATCCACATACAGAAAAAGAACTATAGAGTCTAAAGGAAGATTGAAGTACACTATCTTAACTTTTTTTTTCCCTCAGGGTTTTTCCCTCTTGTTCTGATTTTTCTTTCACAATATGACTAATTTGGAAATATGTTTAATATGATTGTCTCCTATTAAACACTGGCCCACAAATGGCCAAGATGCAGAACTCCAGCAGGAACTGCATGAATGAGGAGGCAATAAAAGGGATTTCTGCACTGTGAGATGATCCCTTGAGGCCCCTTCCAATTCATCGATTTAGTCACTCCTATTTGGGTGGCACCTCTGAGTCCCCTTCACCTGGCCCTCAGGACTGGCACTACCCCTCTCATTACCTCCTTGAAATCCTTCTGCCGACCCACCCAGCCAAGCCCTGGACTCCCACTGCCCTGTATTGTTTTCTATGTGCTCCTCGCACTGGAGCTGGGGCAATTAGACTTAATCACAGTTTTGGGTGATGACGTCCAGGCAGGACTGGGTCCATACCTGGGCCTCTACCCTGGCTAGCCTCTACAAGTCTTGGGTCCCAGGGATGGGGGCCGGGTCCCTTCCCCTCTGCCCATTGTCTCTGACACTTCAGAACAAGGGACCGGGAGCACAGGACTGGAAACAAGCCAGGGAGACAGTTTTGGTTAACCGGAGCCAAGATGAAACTAGGAGACACCCTTGTTTATTTATTTTTCTTTCTCTGCTATCAATGGAATGATCTGCACGCCTGAAGGTAGCCAGGAGCTGGGGGAAGATAGCCATGGCTGGGGAGGATTGTCAAGGTTGCTGATAATACTTGGAACTGGAGCAGTTATGACACAGGATGCCAAAGCTGAAGGAGAGCTTAAAATACAGAACCCTGAATATCAGGACGTAACGTGCTCTTCCGGACCCCATCTGGGCTTTTCTTGGAAGAGATTCTGGAACAGTTTGCTCTTCTGGAGGACTCAGAACACAGAACATCAGAGCTGGGAGGGAGCTCAGAACCTAGAATGTTAGCACTGGAATGGGACCTTGGAACATAAGGAATCAGAGCTGGAACAGGTTTCACACGTTAAACGTGGGAGGCCAGAATCAAAACTCCTTAAGAACATCCAGTATAAAATACCAGAACTGGAAGAGACATGGGAACATAGAACAGAGTGTCAGAGGCAGGCCGAACCTTTGTACATGGAACACAGGCTTCAGAGCCAGAATGGGCCTCAGAACCTTGACAGCTCTGAGAGTCAAAGGAGATAATATGTGTTTAATGCTTTGCAAGCCTTAGCATGCTATGCAAATATTAGCTGTTACTCTAATTATTTGTTATTATTCTAAGAATGGGTGGTCTGATCTGTTACGACTTACTTGATGTTTGCCATCTCCCGCCTCCTTGCCTGTTTACAAGCGGTAGTTCCCTCTGCCTGAAACATCTTCCCTACTCACATCTGACTCTCAGAGACCTTACTTCCTTCCCTTCAGTCAGATAAAGTTTCATTCCTAAAAAAAAAAAAAAAAAAAAAAAAAAATGACATCCCTGATTCCCCCAGTTGTTGATACCCTCTGAAATCTCTTCATAATTATTTTAAATATGGTTGTCTGTGTATTTGGGTCAGTTAGGTGGTGCAGTGGATAGAACACTGAGCCTGGAGTCAGGAAGGCTGTCCAGGTCCCAGCAAGTCACTTAACCCTGTCTCACTCAGTGTCCTCACCAGCTTCTCAAATGAGCTAGAGAAAGAAATGACCAATCACTCTAGTAAATCTGCCAGGAAAACCCCAAATGGAGTCATGAGGAGTCAGTCACTACTGAAAACGAATGAACAAGAATGATTTATATATTTCTGATCCCTCTCTTACAGGGGAGTAAGGACTTTATAAAAAATTGTTTTGTTTTATATATGTTGTTCCATGAGCATGCCCTGACTGATCTTTTTTATGGATTGTTCTACATGTCTGGAACATTCCTCTTCTTTAAATCCCCAGAAGCCTTCCCCAATCCCTCTTAATTCTTTTGTCAATTATTTCCTACCTATCCTGACTCTGAATGGTTAATGCATATATTTTGTTTGTTGTGTCCCCTATTAGATGGTGAACTCCTTGAGGGCAGGAATTGGCTTTTGCATCTTTTTGTATCCCCAGAATTTAGCACAGTGCCTGATTTATAGTAGGTGCTTAACAAATGTTAACTGATTAATTAATTGTAACCAGAGAACCTGGCTTCCAGCCCCAAATCCAAGATTCCATGATCTTTGATCTACTGCCCAGCACACAATAGGTACTCTGTAAAATGCTTGTCAAATTGAATTTTGATGGTAGGTTTCACATTATATCACATTATTTATCTGGGCTTGAAGTCTGAAAATCTAGCTTTGATATCTAGGTCTAGCTCTGACACCAGCTTATGACTGTGGGCAAGTTAATCTGGCTCATAAATGGACCCTTCAAGGGAGCTTAGAGACCATCTGGTGTAATCCCTTCATTTTCACAGCTGAGAAAATGGAGGCCTCAGGAGGCTAAGGAACATGATCAAGATCACACAAAGAGTAATGAAGACCTGGTCCCTAGATCTGAGCCCAGTCTCAGATCAGTCTCCTTCCATACATCTATTTTTTTAAGCCTTAGTTTTTTTCCTCTGCAAAATGGACACAACTAGACTCCCACTGCTTTCCTTACAAGGTAGGTGTGAAGAAAATACTTTGCAAATCTCTAGAGCAAAATAGAAATGTGAGCTATTACAATGGTGATTATTTCTGATATAACCGGAATCTCAGTGAAGGTGAAGATTAATAGCCACTGGGGAATATTAAATCTGCTGAACACACCCATGCTCCTTGAAGGAAAGACATTCCTTGAATGGGAAATAATTTTTATAAGTCTAAGATCAAAAGGATTGTATAAATGGCCATTACACGCTGGTCCACCCCCTCAGAGGAGTCAAATAAACTGGTAGATTTTCCTCTCTGATCCTAGGGCCTCTCGGGCCCCTGGGGCATCCAAGAAAGAAGCTAATTATGTTTTCCATCTCCTTCCTATACAGGAAATCTAAGATGTGGGCCAGCTACCTGAAGCCTCAAAAGTGGTTGGAATAAACCTCAGAGAGAGGGAGGTCATGAGGATGCTAACTAGGCAGAGGAAAAGATGGCATTCAGTTCTTAGAGGGCAAAACACTCTCCTTTTATTCTTCATGCCCACCATCATCCTATAAGTCAAGAGGCCCTGACTGTAGGCTCAGAAAAAGGAAGTGATTTTCCCAGTCTTTTAATTGTTTAATTACCTCCTCAAACATCATCACCTTATGTCTGGACTATTGCAAATGCTTTCTAACAGATCTTGTAGAATGTCCACTAGAACCAGAATGACCACTCAGGGGCCATTTACCCAGCATTCTCCTCTATAGCACAGCATCCCTGACAAGTGGCCGAATGGCTTGTGACCATCTACTTGAAGACTTCCAGCGATGGAGAACTTGGTACCTCTTATTCTAGTTTTGGATAATTTTTTATTTCAGAAAGTTTTTTTCTACAAGGAGCTAAATCCTACTTTTCTGCAATTTCTTGCCATCATTCCTCCATCTCCTTATATTTTCAGGCAGGAAAAAGCCTAATTCTCTGGAGTCCAAATGTTCTAGGAAGAACAGAGAGTTAATAGTTCATTTCCCACTCAACCCCACCATCAAATAAGGAGACCATCCCCAAATGTCTACTCCAGCCGCATAAACTCTCCCTTCTTTGACTGCCCCCTGGTGGAGATATTATTGAGTTCTGAGATTGCCCAAGGGCTAGGTATAATCAACATGAAACTCCAGCTAACCACTAGGAAAAAAGGGAATCAATCATAGAACTTTCGAGTCGGAAAGGGGCTTCAGGAAGCCCATCCACCTCATTTTGCAGAGGGAAAGAGCGGCCCAGAGGAGGGAGGACATAGCATTTCACAGGAGGACATAACCTCAGAAGGCTCATCTGGTCCCACTCTACAGCCCTCTACCAGGGGCTCGTTCAGCCTCTGATTGAAGACCTCCCAGGAAAGGAAACCCACTCCCTTCAGCTAACTTTTGGATGGGTTGTTGAAAGTGTTTTTAAAGTAAAAGACCCATTAATTAATATGATGGAGAGAAAAATGATGGCAAGTGATACTTCATATGAAATTGCGCAATTGCTTGTAAGGCTCCAATTAGGGCATATTTTAAATTTGATGCTCACCCTCTCTGTTAGAAATTTTTTCCGTCTTTCCAGAACTAGTCAATCAATCAACAAGCATTTATTTTATTTTATTTTTCTTTCTAGGGTTTTTCCTTTATTTTCAATAGTACTTTATTCTTTTCAATTACACGTAAAAACAACTTTAAAAATTCATTTTAAAAAATCTTGAGTTCCAAATTTTTCTCTCTTCCCCTCTTCCTCAAATGCTAAGCACTTTGATATAGGTTTTATATGTGCAATCATTTAAAACATATTTCCATATTAGTCATGTTATAAAAGAAATAGATCAAAAGGGAAAATACACAAAAAATGAAAATAGTATGCTTTGATCTGCATTCAGAGTCCATCAGTTCTTTCTCTGGAGGTAGATAGCATTTTTCATCATGATTCCTTTGGAATTGTCTTGGATCACTGTATTGCTGAGAAGAGCTAAGTCATTCATTGTTGATCACTGCACAATCAACAAACACTTATTAAGTATTTTTATATATCCCACATTATATTTAGCCTTGGGAATATCAGGGCAATGCAGGGTCCTGCCCTCAAGGAGTTTACAGTATAATGGGGAAAAGATAACACATAAAAGCTTAAAAAATTAAGATACCTGGGCTGAGACATGATGGAGAAAAATTCTGACTAGTCAGGAGCAGATACCAGAAGGGAAGGAGGGAACAAACACAAACAGCCTGACTTATTCCTCTAAAATGCACTTTGCAGAAGGAACTAAGCACTCAGAAGAAGGCATCTCAGAGACGGAGTGATCTTCCAGGGTGTGGAGGCCAGAGTGGAAGAATGAAGTTCTAAAGTAGAAAGGAAAGTCTTGGGAGCAAAGAATGGAGCCTGGAAAGGAATGAAAACTTAAGAAGTGATTTGCCTATGAATTAGAAAAGGAGATATTATTGCTTTCACTTTATAGATGGGGTCTTGGTGAATTGACCAGGAACACATAAGAAGAAAGTCTCAGAGCTGGGATTCAAACCCAGATTCCCTGATTCTGAATACAAAAGTCTTTCTTGCTATCTCAAAACTGAAAGTTCAAGGTCCCCTTAGGAACATCAACCCAGTTCTTTCAGGCTGTCTTTGCAATCCTTACTAGTTTGAAGCTGCTTCAGAACTGGAAAGAATTGCCTGTGCCCTCATTAAAGCTGCTAGCAACAACAGCTGCCGTTATCCTCCCAGAGATTAATAATGAATGAATAAGTAAATGGATGATGGCACAGGAGATAAGATAGCACCCTGGAGTTCAAATCTGGCTATAGACTAAGCAAGTCATTTAACCCTGTTTGCCTCAGTCTCCCCATCTGTAAAATGAACTGGAGAAAGAAATAGCCAAGAAAACTCCAAATAGGGTCACAAATAGTTGGATGTGACTGAAATGGCTGAAGGACAACAAAAAGCATCTATCTAGCACTCATTCTGTGCTAGGCTAAATACTTTTCATCTTATTTAGTTCTCACAACAACCTAGAAAATAGGTGTTATTTACAGATGAACAAATTGAAACAAGCAAAAGCTAAATGACTTGTTCAGAGTCTCACAGATGCTAAGTGTCTGAGGCTGAATTTGAATACATGTCTTCTTCCTACCAGGCTGTACACTCTACCCACTGTGCCATCTTGGTGCCCACTCCCACCTTTCTGATGGCCAGGAGGTAACAGGAATCATTGTGCTCATTAGTTCTCCCTTAATTGACATATGGAAATTATTCAATAGATTATTATTCATTCTCAGTCTACCAGGATGAATTCTTGGTCTAAAAAGTAATACATACTGAGCAAAGTTTCTTCTTTTTGATTTTTAAATTTTTATTTTCCCCAATTACATGTAAAAATATTTCTTTTTGGTTATAAATTTTCATTCTTTTTTTAAACTATATTTCTTTAGGAATCATATGGGAGAGAAAAATCAGAACAAAAGGGAAAAATTAGGAGGGAAAAAACAGAAAAAAAAAAGTGAACAAAGCATGTGTTGATTTATATTCAGTCTCCATAGTTCTCTCTCTGGATGCAGATGGCGTTTTCCATCCAGAGTTTATTGGAATTGCCTTGTATCACTGAACCACAGAGAAGAAATGTCTATCATAATTGATCATGGCTCAATCTTGCTCTTGCTGTGTATAATATATTCCTAGTTCTGCTTGTTTCTGAGCAAAGTTTCTAAATTTAAGTAACCGAATGTCAGAGCTAGGAGAATTATGGAATACCAATGCTCTTCTTCACACATAGAATAGCATCTCCAATCCTCAAGCCTTTCCTTAGGCTGTGCTCTCATTCTTGCTAATGCATGCCCTCTGCTCTGTTACCTCTTAGAATCCCTTTATTCTTTCAAGCTTTACTTAAATAGCACTTTCTTTAAAAAAAATTATTAAAGCTTTTTACTTACAAAACATATGCATGGGTAATTTATCAGCATTGACTCTTGCAAAACTTTCTGTTCCAAATTTTTCCCTTCTTCCCCCCACCCTCTCTCCCCCAGATGGCAAGTAGTCCAATACATATTAAATATGTTAAAGTATATGTTAAATCCAATATATGTATACATATTAAATACCACTTTCTAAAAGAGAGTTTTTCCAATCTATTCCTACCAAACTGCTAGTGCTGCTCCCCATTACCTTATATTAATTTTGTGGGCATGTGTGTATACACATGTACATATTTATAAATATGCATTTTAACATGTTAATATATGTTCACAAAGTCCTATTCTGGCATCTCATCACATATGAACGTATATGTAGCAGCTAGGGTACAGTGGATAAAGCACTGGTTCAAATCTTATTAGCATTTACTAGCAGTATGATCCTAGGCAAATCATTTGTCTGCCTTGGTTTCCCCAACTATAAAATGACAATAATAATTCCTATCTCCCAGGCCAGTGAGAACCAAATGAGGTAATATTTGTAAAGCCTTGTATCAGGCATAGGGAAAATGCTTTATAAATTTTAGATATTAATGTGTGCTTGTGAGAGAGACAGAGACAGTATGTGTGTGTTTATACAAACAAAGATGTGTGCATATATACATTTTCTTTTTCATTATGAGCTTAATTTAACAGGAAAGGTCTGAGGAACTCTTAATTTGTTGTATCAGAAGTCCTAATATAAGGTAAAAAATGTAGCTTTTCAGAGCTACACAATTGTGCTAATAGTAATAAATATGACAATAATAATAATAAATAATACCAAACATTTATATAGTACTTATTATGTGTCAAGTGCTTTATAATTTTTATCTCATTTTATCTTCACAACAGCTCTAGGAGGTAGGTCTATTATTATCCCCATTTTACAGATGAGAAAACTAGAATAAACAGAGGTGTTTTTTTAAAAGTGGCTTACACAGGACCACATAGCTGTTTGTGTCCCTTCTGAACTTGTTTTTGCTTCTTCTTACTTTTTAAATTGAATGTCTTTTCCTTCTTTGTCATTCACTCCTCAGAAATCCCATTGCAATAAATCAGTTAAGTCAGGCAAAAAAAAAATCATCCCCATGTTGGATGCATCTGTGAGTGTCTGTCTCATTCTGCACCTCTGATTGCTTCCTACTCTGCCAGGAGGCAGGAGGTCGGCTTCCCAGCAGTCTGGGGAAGTCGTGATCAGAATGCAGAAACCGTTCAAGGGCACTTTTGCTGCTGGGCTTGAGGCATAAATTGTTCTCCAGGTCCCACGGTTTTGCTGTCAGTTCCCACAAGCCATCTCAAGTTCCTATTGATTACTTCTTACAATGCAATGAGCTCTTAAATACTGCCATCCTACCTAGCTGGGATTCTTATGGATGTAAGATTTCCCTCCCCCAACACATCTGCATTCCCCATGTTGTCTGTGATCCGGGTGATGTAGGTCTCCTTGCGGTTTCTCCATCTCTCATTTCTGGGCATTTTCCCTGGCTGTCTCCTAGGCCCTCCTCATCTCCACCTCCCAGATTTCTCTGACTTCCTTCATGTCTTAGCTAAAAACTTATCCACTAAAAGCAGCTTCTCTCACTCCCTTTAAAGGTAGTGCCTCATGTCTATTGATTATCTCCAATTTATCCTTCATCTTGTTTGTAGGTATGCTTTCTCCCTATTAGACCATGAGCTGATGGAGAGTAGAAAGTTCCTTTTGCCTTTCTTTGTATCCCCACCATTTAATGTCTGGCATGTGTAATCGTTATTGTTTCATTGCTTTTCAGTCCTGTCCAGGTCTGAAATCCCTATTTGGGTTTTTTTTGGCAAAGAAACTGGAATAGTTTTCCATTTCCTTCTCCAATGGATTAAGACAAACAGGGTTAAGTGACTAGCTCAGGATCACACAACCAGTAGGTGTCTGAGGTTGGATTTGAACTCAGATCTTCCTGATTCTTCTATCCAGTGAGCTTTCTAGTTGCCTCCTGGCATATAGTAGGTGCTTAATCAATACTTCTTGACTGATTAACTGCACATAACATAATTTGTTCTGCCATTCTCCAACAAATGGGTGTTCATTTTGTTTCTAGTCTTTTGATATGACAAAAAAATTGCTATATTTTTGTACATATGAGATCTTTTCCTCTGCCTTTTCTTAAGTAAATTTTAATAAATATTTGTTCCTAAATCCTCTTCATTTCCCAGTGTATTCTTTCCTGTTCCCTTTCTCTGAGAACCAATCCTTAAAAAGAATTTAAAAAAAGAAAACTACAATTTAGAAAAACTAATCAACATATCCAAAATGTTAACATTACATTATATTACATATATAAATACACGTACACAGTCCTCCACTTCTGCAAAAAAGTAGAGGAAGCTGTTTTCTCATATCCTTTCTTTGGGGACAAGTTTGATCATTAAAATTTCACAGCATCCAGTTTCTTTTTCTTTTTTTTTTTTTTATCATTTTTTTGTTAAAGCTTTTTTATTTTCAAAACATATGCATAGATAATTTTTAGTATTCACCCTTGCAAAACCTTGTGCTCCAAATTCTTTTCTCCCTCTCTTTCCCTCCCCTAGATGGCAAGTAATCCAATATATGCTAAATATGTGTAATTCTTCTATACATATTTTCACAATTATCATATAGCATCCAGTTTTGATTGTGTTATGGTCGTACTTTACAAAGTTGTATCATAGTAACTACACTGAATTCACTAGCAAAGATATTGAGAAAACTGAAGGTAAAAAGAAAAGGGGATGGCAGAGGATGGATAATGTCATGGAAATGATGAATATGAACTTGGACAGACTTTAGGAGATAACGGAGCATAAAAGAGACTCATGCATGATGGTCCATGAGTTCATGGTGGACACAACTTAACAATCATCCATATTCATCACTTTTTTATGGTATAAAAATGTTCCATCCCATTCACATACCACTATTTGTTCTCCCTCCCATTTCCCAGTTGATGGATACCTACTTTGTTTACCAGCATTTGCTGTAACAAAAAATGTGACTAGAAATATGTTTTTGTATATGCAGACTTTGATTCTTTGGGACATAGGTCTTGAACTTGAACTTGTAATAATTCTTTTTAGAGGGTGGGATATAGTTCTAAATTGCTTTCCAGAACAATTCATTGCCCCCTTTATTGTGTCTGATCTTGACAACTTCTCCTGTATTCTGAATATTCATTTTTGTGTCATGATGTATGGAATGTAAGCTTCAACGGCAGGGATGGTTTCATTTCTGTCTGTATTCCCAGAACCTAGTATAATTATTAAAATACAGATGGTTCTTAATAAAAGCTAGTTTACTGATTAATTGGTTAATGAACTAGGAATAAGTTTTGTATAGTTGAAAGAACATTGGCATTTTGGGGGATGGCATTTACATGTATGTGCATGTACATGTATATATATATACATGTGTGTATAGTATATACATGTATATACACATATATATAATTTATTTTGTTAAATATTTTCCAATTACACTAAAATATTTAACATTCATTTTTTGAAATTTCAAGTTCCAAGTTCTTTTCATCCCTCCCAGCCCTCTCCCATCTCTTAAAAAGGAAAGCAATAATATTGATTGTACATGGAAAGTCTAAGTTAATATATTGCAAAAAGAAATCGTGGGAAACTGAGATTCAGAGATAAAATAACTGTTCCACAATGACACAGCAGAAACTAGAACAGCTCTGCTGTTCCCCTAACTCCCAGTTTAGGGCTATTTTCACTCAACAAACATTCCAGCTGGGCTCTCAACAAGGTAACAAAGCAGCCCTTGTTTTATGGACAAAGTTTATTGCTGGTACCTAGCCAAAGTCCAGCAAGCTAAGTCATTATTTTCCACAAATAACCAGGCATGTCCTTGAGACGATTCATGTTTTCAAATGTTTTTTTTCTCTAAGTAAGGCCTTGGCAGTTTCTTTATTTGGTTATTCAAGGAGTTATATTGGGCCAAGGAAAGTGGAATGAGGTAGGAATTATGTTTGGAGCAATCTCACCATCTCTTTTTCATTATACAACCTAATAGTGTTTATAAGTAAGGGGATTGTTCTTCTATTATTCCCCAGACCTTGAGTCTTGGAGTGCAGAGGAGAGGGGAAATTGGTCCTTTGTTTATCCATTCCCTCCCAAGAAGTATGGAAGGAAGAAGAAAGGAAGGCAGAGAAGGAGGAAAGGAGAGAAGAAGGAAGGAAGAAAAAAAAAAGAAGGAAGGAAGAAGGGTGGGAAGGAAAGAAGGAAAAAAATAAGACAGAAAGGAGGAAGTAAGAAAAAAAAGGAAAGAAATAAAGTAGGAAGGAAAGAAAGGAGAGAGAAGGAAATATGCATTAATTAAATATTATATGGCAGACACTGCTAAATGTTTTACAAATAGTATCTCATTTATCCTCACAATTAACTCTAGGAGGTAGATTTTATTATTCTCATCTTGCAGCTGAGTAAATCGAGGCAAGTAGAAGTGTCTTGCGCTCAGGGATATACAGTAAATCTCAGAGCATGAATTTAAATAAAGCTCTTCCTGACTCCAGGTCCAGTGCTCTTGCTACTATAACACCTAGCTGGCTCCAGGCAAAAAAGAGTCTTCAAATGAATTTAGGCATTCCACAAAAAAATGAAAGAAAAAAATAAAAGAGAGAGAGAAAGGAAGGAAAGAAGAGAGGGAGGGAGAGCGAAAGAGGAAAAGAAAGGAAGGAAGGAAGGAAGGAAGGGAAGAAGGAAGGGAAGAAGGAAGGAAGGAAAGGAGGAAGGAAGAAAGGGAGAGAGGGAGGGAAGGAGGAAGGGGAAAAGGAAGGGAGGAAGGGAAGAAGGAAGGAAGGAAAGGAGGAAGGAAGAAAGGGAGAGAGGGAGGGAAGGAGGAAGGGGAAAAGGAAGGGAGGAAGGAAAGAAGGAAGGAAGGAAGAAAGGGAGAGAAAGAGAGAGGAGAGAGAGAGGGAGAAAGGGAGGAAGGAAGAAAAGGAGAGAGGGAGGGAAGGAGGAAGGGGAAAAGGAAGGAAGGAAGGAAGGAAGAAAAGAAGGAAGGAAGAAAAGAAGGAAGGAAGGAGGAAAATTTCCCTCTACTTTGTTTTAGTCAGACCTTATCTAGGATATTATTATTTCTAATCTTGGCACCATATTGTAGGAGAGACAGTGACAAATTGAAGCATAAGAGGGAACTCCAAAAAGCAAAAGACCTCTTGATCTTATCAGGTAATAACGGTCTTGCTAGTATATCACCTAAGTTTCCCTGTGAGAGGGAAGAGGAGATAACTTCAAGAAATTCCCCCAACTACTCCATTCCATTCAACAAGAAATAATCTTTTAAAACCCTCCGCCTCTGTGCCGATTTCCTAGGCTAGAAAAGCATTCCCTCCTCACCTGCCCTACTTGGAATTCCTTTCTTGCTTTACAATGCAGCTTTAGCACCATCTTCTCCAAGAAATCTTCCCTGATTCCCCCATCTGCTAGCGCCTTTCTTCCCCAAACACCTTGTACTTTAGCTATTTTGCATTTATTCTCTTTTTATTTATTCCATTCTTGTTTAGTTGCTTTAATCATATCCAACTCTTCTTGAACTATTTAGAATTTTCTTGGCAGGGATACTCAGGGGTAAGTGGCTTGCCCAGGTCACTCAGCTAGGAAGTGTCTGAGGCAGGATTCAAATTGAGGAAGATGAGACTTCCTGACTCCACTCCTCTATCCATCTGTGCAACCTAGTTGTCCTTATTTACTCTGTATATACTTATATATGTGCTTATAGTCTCCCCCAATGAGTGAAGATGCTAGGAGAGTAGAACAGAGATTTAGGCTTTGTACTTGTACTTCCCTTGCCCCTTCTAGTGCCTGGCACATAGTAGGTGATTTAAAAAACAACAACTTTGTTAATTGATTAATTGAAAAGCAAACCATTTTATTTTAAGGGATTGTTTGAAGAATAAAGACAATCACCAAACCTTACAGGCTCCATGGGGAAGAGAAGTCAAAGAATTACCAGGGGATGTGCAATGTGACTAAACCACCGCAGTGGAGAAGTGGAGGAAGAAAGAAGTTCAAAGTGGTAAAGAAAAATTTAATTAGTGTTATCCAAGACTTTTCACTAGCACTTTCCCCAGAAAATAAAATTTCAAACAAAATTTTAAAAAGAAAACACATTACTCATAAGGATGAGTTGACCAGCAGGGGATATAGAGGCAAAACACTGAATTTGATGGTTAGGGACCCAGGATGGAATTCCAGATCTCTGGACAGTCTCTGGACAGTCATTTTATTCCTCTAAGTCTCAGTTTCCTCCCCCCAAAAAACAGGATTTATGCACATTGTACTCCCTGCCCTCTCAAGGCTATTGTGAAGAAAGGCCTAGAAAAATGTCAGTAATCATTATTAAACTTCAAGGTCTCCAAAGGACTAGCCCTTGACCTAAAGTTCCCAGAGAATACGTTCCTAATGGATGAGATCGTAGCAGAATTGATTCCCTGATTCCATCTTGAAGTTTCCCAGGAGTTCCCCAAGTATGAGAAGCCCCTGCTTTCCTATTTCTCAGATGGAAGAGCTAAAGGCTGGTGGTTTTGCTCAATATCACATAACTTTGTTAAAGTTGGGTGAGAACCTAGTACCCTTTTAAAAAAGTTTTTTCAAAGAATCACTTCCAAAGTCCAGCCATTAAGAGATGCTGAATTATAGGAAGAGACTCACATACAACAATTTTTACCATATTTATCAAATATTACCATATTTAACCATGGGATTTTGAGAGACAAAACCAGACAGGAAAGAGATTCTATTCTTACTTAAAGAATGTGATCAAACTTGGGGACAGGAGGTGGGAGGGGACAGTTTCAATCTCCCAGCCCATTAAATTGCAGTATAATCCTGAAGCAAGCCCAGAAGAGACAAGCTGTGAAGCCTGATACTGGGATATTGGTATGGCTTTCTATTACCTCTCGGTAATACTGTAAAGTATTGCAAAGTTGGAAAGAACAGCACAAAGCAAAATAATTCTTTGTATCAGTGAAGATCACTGAAGGGAACCCACAGTCAGTTGCACAGGATTCTTTAATATGTGTTTCACCGTTTTGTCCTTCTATAATAAGAGAGGAGAGGAAAAAAGATTTCAGTAATCATAGAAGGCTTTTTTCTTAAATTCACTAGTCGTGTATTTGCATCTAGAAATAGATTGGCCAGAACCCAACCCAATGCAGAACCACCACTTCCGCTCCTCCTCAGATTGCGGTCAACATTTGAAATAATATCATTATTCATTTTGATCCAAGCCCTACCCTAAACTGGGAGTTCCTTACTAGACCATTTGGGTTGTTCTAAATTTCTCTTACTTCTATCTGCTAATTTTTACTTTAGCCCTTTGTGGGCCAAGTTCAATCAGCTTCTATCTCACTTGATCCCATAATAACCTTGGAAGTTGGTATCATTGATAGGATTCTAATTGTTGCCCCCAGCCCAAACCCAAACAGGCAGGTCAGCACGTTCTGTAGCCACACCAGTGGTTATCCTACCAGTTCATTTAAACTTAACACAGAAATCAGTCAAAGAGAGAGTCACATTCGAACTCAGGTCTTTCTTAATTGCTACCTCCTGACCCAGGACTTTTACTGCAGCCACCGTTAACATCGGCCAAACTCTGTCTGGGAACACGGGAAGAATAGGACGGCTCCCCAGAACTCTGTAATTCTCCCAAAGCAGGGTTTCGCTGCTTTCATGACCTTACTTTCAACAGGTCAGCTTCAGAAAATCCCACGTTTCTTCTAGAACTGCTCCTGGGGAGCCTGAGGTATGGTAAAACAAACAAACAAAAAACCATGGCAACTCACCGTAGGTGATCAGATGGCAGAAGCCAGAAGTGCTGTTACACACCTTGGTATCATCACACTTGAAGGTTCCGGACTGCGAGCACTCGTAGCATAAGACCGGTTTTACTGTCCCAAGAGAAGACAATGCACAGCTCAGTTCACTGCTGATTTTATTTTTCTCACTTATTCATTTCTTCATCCATCCACCCATTGACTCATTCATCCATTTAATATTCACTAAGGAGGGTTCCGTGTCAGGAACATGTCCCACCAGGGAAGATCCTCTTCTCTTTTTCTTCCTCCTCCATCTCCTTCCCTGACCCCGGAGTCCGTCTGTGCTCCTCGACTGCTCCCGTGGTCTCGACGACCATTTCTCCTGGGGAGAAGAACGGAGGATCCCACACTATCCACCTTGTCTCTCCTGGAGCTGTCCTTTGACCTGCTGATGGAGTCTCAGCACCCCTGGGCCTTGCCTTAGGACTTCTGAGCCTTTCTATTTGCCCTGCAGCTGAAGCTTCTTTTGCATGTAGTGTAACCCAGTTAAGGATATCAAGTCAAGGATTTAAGTGCCTAATATATGCCGGGCAGTGAGGACTGTCTTGCTTTTTCTTTTTGTATCCCTAACTACAGAGTATGCAGTACATAGTGAGTATTTCATAAGTGCTTTTTTCATGCATTTATAAAGCGCTTACTGTGTACAGGATCCCATTGCTTAGTGTTGAGAGAGAGTTATTTGATTCAGGTACAATCTTACCTTCAAGGAGCTTAATCTAATGAGTGGATACTGCACAAACACACACAATTCTAGTGGATGGGTCTGACTACATGCTGAGTGCCTTGGAGAGGAGTAAATAAAATGCCATCTGACACCCGAGGGGAAGCCAGCACCAGCACAGGATGCCAGGAATGGCCCCTGAACTTCCTTCTGCCTCAGTTTCCTCATCTGTAGAATATGGAGATTACGGGGACAGGCCCATTGGGTCTACATTTTCCGTCAAAGCTGAAGTGAGGAAATTCTTTCCTATTCTCCTCGATCTCCCTTGCCGCCATTTATTGACCTCACCTGGTTGCAAAGTAGGACCCGTGCTGAGGCTCTCCTGAGAACAGAGGCTGAGGAGCAGGACGGTCAGCAGGGCCTTCATTGCTCTGTCTGTAGCCAAGCAGAGGAGACGTGAGTGTTCCTGAGGTCAGGGCAGCTCAGTGGGGCTTGAAGAACCTCGGGGTCTAAGGCCATGGGGATTGTAGGAGATTCAAAGGCGAAAAACACATAAACAGGTAGTTTTTGTTCACGAGAAGCACGCAGTGCAGGTGTGGGGGCAGGTGGGGGGGATGTGATATGACCAAGTAATGTGATATTAGAAAGAATTTGAAGGGGACAAAGGAGAGCCTGCAATGTCTCGGAGAAATGTGAGGCAGGAGAAAGCACTTGCGAGTGGGGCCAGAGAGGAGCGGGTCAAGGAAGGGCTGCACGGAGGAGATGGGGCCTTCCCTTCTCTTTCTCCTTTTCCCTTTTCCCCTCTCCATTCCCCCTTACTTCCTCCCCCACCCTTTCTTCCGTCTCCCCTCCCCCTCTCCATTTCCTCCTACTCCCTCCCCCACCCGTCCTTCCTTCTTCCCCCTCCCCCCATTCTCCCCTTGCTACTTCCCCATCTTTTTCCCTTCCTTCTCCCCTCCCCCTCTCCATTTCCTCTTACTCCCTCCTCCACCCGTCCTTCTTCTCCCCTCCCCCTTTCCATTCTCCCATTGCTACTTCCTTCCCCATCCCTTTCCCTTCTTTCTCCCCTCCCCCTCCCCATTCTCCCTTTCCTACTTTCTCCCCCACCCCTTGTCTTTGCCTTCCCCCTCTCACTCCCCTCCCCATTCCCTCTCCCCTATTCCCCTCCCTCCCTCAGACCTGACCCAGGAGGGAGCAGCCGGCAGTGTGTGCAGTGTTCAGGGCTTTCCTTCCTGGAGTGCCTGCACTCCCCCCCCCCTCACCAGCAGAGGGCGGCTCCTTCCGGAAGCTTCTGCCCGCCCCTCCCCCCAGAGCAGAGGCACTTGCTGTGTGACCTGAGTGAGCTCCCTCACTCTCTGGTCTCCTAAGTCCCTGAGACCCAGACTTAAGGCAGGGGGACCAGAGGGTTGGAAAGGGTTTCCGGGGTCACCTAGCTCAAGCGCTGGACCAAATAAGCGCCCTTCATTCCTCCACACGGCGCCGCGCTCAGAACTATTATAATTCTCTCAATGTTTAAATAAGGAAGGGGCCCTTTAAGAGTGCTGGCTGGAGGAGGGAATGAGCGCCTTCCCGCCCGGCCCGGTGAAGGCACAGGTCCCAGAAAACCGGATGGGCCCAAATGCGCCCGGGGAGCCACTTCCGGTTGTCCTTTTCTCGGGGTTGTCGTCTCCGTGGGGAATGTCCCCTGGGCAGAGAAGCCCTAGAAAGTTTCCGGGGAAGAGTTCCAAAAAATCCTGTCAAAGTGAGGAGACCGGAAGTATCGGTCTTGGATTCCAGTTCTGCCACTCCCCTCCGCCTGCCACTTCCGCCCCATTCAGGATTACCGGCAGATCCTTCTGTGACTCATCCTCACAGCTCTCCACGTGGGACTCACCTCCCCCACGGGGAATGCAGTGTCAGTGAGTGCGCTGTGGCTGCTGCCGTTCCTCCTTCCGGCTCTCAGAGGACCGGGACGTCGGGCCGCCATTACTTGGGCTTGAGTGAGGGAGAGCGGCGCGAAGTCTCCAGGCTCGCGCTCTCTTCCAGAACCATCCGGGCCGGCGGCCGCCGCGGCCTTCTCACACTCAGGTCTTTCCCGGCCTCAGCTTGACTGAAACAAGCTCCTCTCGGTGATCAAGTTGGGAAAGATCCGAGGCGGAGAATTAGAGCCCAAAATCATCCGGAAAGGAAGACCCGGGGCCAAACCGGAAATAATCCCTATGAATATAGGGATGGCCGCTTGTGGGTGAAGTTGGACGGGAACTTGGGCGAATATTGGAGCTGTCGGCCCTTGAAACCCTGACGACGAGACTCCATGATTGGCCTTAAATAAACCTTTATATAACAAAATACAAGTGGGACTTCTTGTTTTTACCTTTACATACCCAGGCCGATCATGACGTATGACACATACTGTTGTTTAAAAACAGAGCGAGTTTCGAGCCGGAGATCTGATCCCAGGGCTAACACTTAGTGTCTACCACACCTGGAGTAACTCGGAACCCGGGCCTTAGTCGTTAAAAAAGTGACTGCAGCCTCACGTGTGTTTCTCTGAAGTAATGAATTTCCTTAGAGTTGAGTTAAAAGTGGGGAGTTCTATTGTTATTGTTCTGTTCTTCTTCATCCTTATCTTGTGCTTCTTCCTCTTTTTTTTTCCAAAGAAGATCAATGACATCATGGGGTGATACCTTAACTTAGATAAATAAGTCACAAAAGTAATTTTATTTCACTCCAAAATTAAGATAAATTTAAATGTAACTATTGAAACATTGTGATGTTTCCTGTGAAAGTCACTTATTTTTTAAAAGCTGTAAGATTTCTCTCTGTGTGTATTTTAAAGAAATTGGCTTATTTTATTATGCTTCCAAAATAAATGACATTAAGAAATACCAACACAAACGATATTAATAAATACAACAGATCTGACTAGAGTTTCTAAAAATACTGTAAGGGAAAGAGGGTCACACAGCACGTTCAAGTTAAGTGGAAACGGAACATCATGGTGCCCTTCTCCACAAAGATTGTGTAATTCAGATCCTTCGCATCCAATTGGAGATCACAACTCATCAGTCTCACAAGTGCCCACGCCCACCTGCCAGTCCTGGTCACGGGAGATGTAAAGCTCGTTCCAATTGGGCCTTGGCTGGGTGTGTCTCCCTGTACCACTGCCAGTTGGAGATAATTTACTGTGTTAATCTTGGTCTTGTTGACTGGATTTAGACTTTATTTTCATAAACAAAAATAGTCGTATTTATTTTATTTATGCAGGAGTTGAGCTTGGTGATCCAATCACATGGCCTATTCTTTCACTCCCCACCTGAGCTGCTCTTACATCTGGGAGTGAGGGCGCACAGATTAGGCAGCTTATGAGGACCTCCTCTCTCTAATTCATCTCAGCCAAACCTCTGGGAGATATATTATTGACTTCTAGGACAATGATAATAATGATATATATGTGTGTGTGTACATATATCAAAGGGAGCCTTATACATGACCACCAAGTTCCTTTCTAGGAATAAAAGGCAAAATGCAGAAAATCTTGATTTGGGAGGATCAAAAGGAAAGAAACAAGCATTTATATAGTGCCTACTGTATCTTAAGCATTGTGTTAGCTACTTTATCAATATGATGTCATCTAATCTTCCCCAAACCCTGGAAGGTAAGTGCCATTATTAGCCCCATTTTACAGATGAAAAAACTGAGGCAGACAGAGTTGAAATGACTTGTCCAGATTCATAGAATTCGTATCCAAGGCAGGATTCAAACTCAGGCATTCCTGACTTCAGACTTAGCACTCTATGCACTGTTTTACCTTGGTTCTGGCCCATGCTCTGCTATTTATTATTTACTATTTAGCTTATTATATTCGCTAATTAGCAAGCCTTTCCCCTTCTTTGGGAAGAGTAAAAAAAATGAGGTCCTTTTTGACTGGAGGATGGACCATGAACGTGATTTCTACCTCCCCACGAGGGGCAGCCGATCCCACGGAGCCTCCTGTCTGTCGCCAGAGGCTGGGCCTGGAGTGGGACTGGGCTGTTTTAGCAGGCCTCCTGTTCCTATAACTTCAGCTTCTCCTTTGAGAGGTAACTGGAGTAGCCATGTTGGCCTTCTCACCCTGGAGCGGGGAGCCGGAGAGATGCCCTGGGGACAGCGGCCATGGTTCCAGCCAGGGCTGAGTCAGGCAGCTAAAAAAATCCCCAATATGTTCTGTTCCCTTCCCTTCCCTTCAGAGAGCCACATTAGCCTGGCTGCTTTGCCTTTGCCTTCCCTTTTGTAGAAAGAGCCTGGAGTGGCATCTGGCAGACCAATAAACATTGGAGACTTTGGGGGGAGAGCCAGCCCAGGAGCAGCTGTTGGACTCTGTGGTTGTCACTCCCCTGAACTCCACAATGAACAAGAGGGATTCAAGAGATTTTTCTTCTCCTACTTCTAGCCTTCTTTAAGCTATTCCTGAAACCCTAACGTAACTGGAAATTTGAGGAGTATCCTGGAAGGGGACCAGAGACTGGGGTTTCTTCCAGAGCAAGGAGAATAAACAAAACTAGATCTGAAGTCAAAAACCTCGAGTTCAAGCCTTACCTTTGCACTCCCCACCTGTGTGAGACAAGCATTCTGCAAGTCAACTCTGGAGGAGAGCCTGTCAGGGATATAACAGAGGGGATTGCTGCTTAAATGGAGGTTGCATGAGGTGCTCTCTGGAGCCCCTTCTAAGTCTGGGATTTTGTGATTTCCTTCCAAATCAAAATTTTATCATAAGAATCATCTTCCACCCTCTGGAAATGGCCAGGGCTATACTACTGATAGGAAAATCAGACAGAGACATGGAAGTAGGGGATGGTGGTGATGGAGAGAGGGCTGGAAGCAGTCCAGTGCTCTCAGTGGGACCTAGTGACAAAGGGAGCTCTCTCACCTGGGAGCCAAGCTAAGCTATCAGTGCAAAGGAGGGAAGGGAACTTAATCTATCCACCTTTTGGCCTGCTGATTATAGCTCAGAGACCAAGAGCAAACAGGCCCCAGAAGATGCTGAGAAGCCCCGTGAGGATGAGGCTTGTGGATCCTGGGTTCCAGGAGGCAGTGCCATTACACAGGTCTTTCTGGCAGCAGGACACCTTGGCATTCTGTTTCATTTGAATTTCCTCCATGCTGTCCTTGGTGCAGCTGGCCGCACAGGATTTGTAGACCAGAGCTGGAGAATCTGAACATAACCAGAGTGGGAAGAGAGTCAAAAAGCAAATGGATCCCTTGTTAGGTTACCTCAACACTGTATTATTCCTATCAAATCCATTTGTGCACAATTCCCCAATTGCATTTTAGGCTGTAGACTCCTTGAAGGTGAATGTTTTTATCTCTTAGCTCCCAGTCCAGAACATGGTAGGTATTTAATAAATGCTTTTGCTTTAAGCAACTGCCTTTCTTTTCCCCATCATAATGTAGCCACTTTGGGTCTACCCAATGGCCAACTTCAGGATCTGTGGGACACGTAACTCTTAGACTAGAATTCATATCCTCTCTCAGGCTCAACTCCTTCCTGCACCTCCTCTCCCTGGCTATCTGTCAGTCCATGAAAGAAATTCCCAAACCCTTCTGCGAATTGTTCAGGGACTTCCAATCAGATGCAGCTAACTGGAATCTCAGAGAAAATCTTAGAAATCATCTAATTCTTTTTTTTATTATTAATTTTATAATTATAAATTTTTTTGACAGTACATATGCATGAGTAATTGTTTTTTATAACATTATCCCTTGTATTCATTTTTCCAAATTTTCCCCTCTCCCTCTCCTCTCTCCCCTAGATGACAGGCAATCCCATACATATTAAATGTGTTATATTATAACCTAGATACAATATATGTGTGTAAATCCAATTTTCTTGTTGCACGTTAAGTATTGGATTCTGAAGGTGTAAGTAACCTGGGTAGGTAGACAGTAGTGCTAACAATTTACATTCACTTCCCAGTGTTCCTTCTCTGGGTGTAGTTGTTTCTGTCCATCATTGATCAACTGGAAGTGAGTTGGATCTTCTTTATGTTGAAGATATCCAAGAAGTCATCTAATTCAAATATCACACAGGCCATGAATCTTTCAAGTCAAGAAAATTTCAATCTGAACCCAGGCAATTGAGAGCAGGAATTAGGGTCTTTGAGATCACCTGATCCAAACTCCATATTTTATAGATAAGAAACTGGGCCCAGAGACCTTAAATGACCTGTGCAAGATCATAGGGTCAGTAAGTAGCAAGCCCAGATTCTGGAATTCTAAATCCAGAGCTCATACCATTATCATCTGCAAGTGTCAGAATTCTAATCTGAAATATGAGACATGGCAAGCCTTAATTCACTTTAGATAATATTATTAGCATTAAAATTAGTAACACTCCTGACATCTTAGAAAGTTTTTCAAAGATCAAACTCACCCACTTCTCATTATCTATTGTTCTTTCCCAACCTTTCTTCTGCTGCTTTGCCTCCCTCCCTCTTTCCTTGTTCATTAGCTCATTCAGCCTAATTTTTTATCCTGCCTCAGACACCTAGGAATTGTGTGACTCTGGGCAAGTCATTTAACTTGTTTGCCTCAGTTTCTTCCACTATAAAGGCATCATGATCTCCTAGGTCATTAAGATCCAATGAGATATTTGTAAAAGAGCTTAGCACAGCCTCTGGCACATAGTAGGTTTATAGAGTACCTCCTAAGGGGATGTTTATTCCCATCATCCCTATATCCAGTTTTTCTAAGGGGAAATCAAGGGGCTAACTTACGGGCCCGAATGGTCTTGCAGTAGATGGCTAGTCCAGGACACTGCATTGGGTTCAAACAGTCATTATCATTAGCTGTACAAACATGGCAATTCAGGGCTTGGGCTGAAAGAGGTCAGAAAGAAATCACAGAATTAGAGATGGTCAATCATTGGAAATCACTGCCCAATTTCCCTCATCTCCCCTCTCTTCCAACTTATCCAGCCAGATCTGAGAATGGAAAAATACTTCCTTCTTCTGAGGCTTCAAGGAAACTTTGGGACTCTGGACACAGCTATTCCCATCAGAAAAAGGGCCCTTGGACAGTTTTTTTTCCCACCACAATTCCCAACATCCCCAACCAAATGGCAGCACCCATCTTATGTTCTCCTCCATGTCCCCTTCCCACACCATCAAGGACCTAGACCTGGTAATTTTCCCATAGTCTCAAAGTTGAGACTTTAGAGGGATCTGGTCCAGTCCCCTCTGTAACATCCTTGACAAATAGTCCTCAATCTCCATGTAAACTCATAATGATGGGTAAATCTCCATTTCTCTCATTTCCCTTGAAGACTTTTCTAATTGTTGAGAAGTTTTCTCTGAGGTTAATCCAAAGCTCTTTTTTGGAAGGGGTCACCAAAATGAGGTAAGATGGGAGGGGCCAGAATCTAAACATATAACCTCCTTCCCCACTTTTGAACACCTCAACCATCCCCACCTTGATTCCTAGAAGCCATGCAGCCAGGAGGACCTGAGTTTAAATACACCTCAAAACACTTGACACTTGCTAGCTGTGGGACTCTGAGCAAGTCACTTAACCTGATTGCCTTGCAAAAAAAGGGAGAAGTCCATTTATTCATCTTCCTTACCAAATTGCTTGGTCGTGATCATGATGATGACTATGAGGAATGTGACTGAAAAGGACCTCATGGTTGAAAGTGAAAGGGAATGTGAAGGTAATGTTGAGCTGGGGCAGGAAGTGGTAGCCACGGGAAAGAGTCTCCAGCCTAAGGATGCTATAGGGAGCAAGAAGAAGGAGTTAATTGGAAACTTAATGGCTTTCCTGTAGTTACCAACCCTAATACATTCCCACTTCTGTTCATTCCCCATGTTTATCAGAATCCTTTTCCAAGGCTTCAGGCCCACAGGTAAGCTTTCTTTGAACCTGGAACCGCCCAGCTGTCTGGAATAATTCATACCTGATTTGATGATGGGATTCCCATCATTCCGTGTCTTCAAATGAAGGCTGATTGGTCAATGATCATGGTCCTTGTTCAATAGCTAATCAACTTTCATTTGAAGACACAGAATGGTGGGAAATATCCCAAGGAAGACTTTGTCACTTTGAGACAGCTCTAATCACTAGGAACATTTCCTAACATTAAGTGTAAGTCAATTTGTTCAAGTTCTATCCATCATCTCTCCTCATTTTGCCCTCTGAGGCCAGGCTGAGAAAATCTTTTCTCTCTTCCATATGAAATCTCTTCAGATATTTGCAAATAGTTCTTGTATCCAACTCTCCCCACTGATTCTTTTCTTCAAGCTAAATATTCCCAATCTTCATAAAGTATGACCTTATGATCCTGGTAGTTTCTGAGTGGTCTCCAGATTATAGATGGCCTTTTAAAAACATGGCTCCCAGAACAAATACAATGTGGCCTGAACCAAGCACAGTACATGACTATTATTTCTCTAGTCTTGGATTCCATTCCCCTCAATATTGTTAAAAAAAATTGAATTATTTAGGTGGGGTGGGAAATACATCAGCTTACAACTCATATTGGATTTTCAACATACTAGACAAATAATTCTCTACCATTCCACTTCCATCTCATACTTACAAAGCTGATTTTGAAACCTGAGTATAATGCTTTATTTTTATGTCATGTCAGTATGTGATAATACTGATATGTAGTTTCTTTGGGGAAGCTAGGTTTCACAGTGGATAGAATTCTAGGCCTGGAATTAGGAAATCCTGAGTTCAAATCTGACCTCAAACACTGGTTGTGTATTCCTGGGCAAGTCACTTAAATATGTTTACTTCAGTTTCTTCATCTGTAAAATGTTCTGGAGAAAGAAATGGCAAACCACTCTAGTATCTTTGCCAAGAAAACCCCAAAACGGGTCAGCAAGACTTGGACATGACTGAAATATGACTAAAACAATAAGATAGTCTCTTTGAGGGATATGCACATAGGTCAAAATCTGTTCATAATTCAGTCCATGTTTGAGGCTCATAGAAGTTAAGTGACTTGCCTATGTTCACAAAGCTAACAAATGTCAGAAGCAGGATTTGAATCTGTGTGCTTGATTCAGTCCCAAAAATGCCTCTCTAAGGGCTTGTTTCTATCCCCATCAGGTAATCACTTTGGGTTTGGTCTAGTATCCTAGCCTTTATGGAATATTTTATACTTTACTGTCATCTATCATACAAGCAACTCTTCTCAACTTTGCGCTATTTGCAGATTTTGTAACTATATTATCTATACCTTCATCAAAATAATTGAGAAAAAGATAAACAGCAAGGGCCAAGAATAACAGATGCCTGAAGCATTCCAGTATAAGTTCTTTCCCAAGTTCACATTGAATCATTACCATTTGTATCTAGCCTTTCAAATGGTTTTGAATTCACTTTATTATACTATTATCCCATATCTTTCCATCTCTTCCGCAGTAACTTGATAGGTTTGGTCAAATGCTTGTTGGAATTCCAGATAAACTGTGTCTAAAAAATTCCCCCAATCTACCATACAACCCTGGAAGAAAAAATGATTAGGCTCATCTGGCACAACTTGTGTTGGATGAAGTTGGCTTGGCTCTCTGTAATTACTTCTTCTTTTTCAAACCATCCCTTTAATAATATGTTTTAGAACTTAGCCTGTGATCAAAGCCATGATCACTTGCTAAGAGTTTATAGATTATAATTTCTATACTTTTTGAAATTTGGGGCATTGGCACTTTCCCAGCACTGCCATATATCTCCTGTTAACATGTATCTTTGGATGGTCACAGACGGTGGCTCATATCACCTCACCAGTTCATTCTTCTAAAATGTCATTCATGTAGGCCTAGTGATTCATAAAAAAGCTTTCTTACTATTCCCCAATTTATCTGGGATGCTGACTTCCAACTGGTCATTTTTGTTCTCCTCTTCCCATTCCAGAGGTCATTCATCTGGGGACAGTTATCAGAGGCAAGATAAAAATCGAATTGGTCTACCTTTTTCCTATTGTTGATTTTCATTGTCCTATTCTCCTTTCTGGCTTTCCCCTGATACATTTTTTAAAAGTCTCCAGAATATTTAATTTAATCTAATCTAATATCAAAAAATCTAACTCTCTCCTTGCCAGCCACCATCACTGATATTAGGACTATGACTTTATTAACCACCTTTGACTCCATCCCATACATGTCTTTTAAATATCTGAATTATTTAATTAGTTCCTTGTGCATTCACAAAGTATCTATAGGTCAGGGATCTTAACCTTTTTTGTGTCATGGACATCTGTGGCAGTCTGGTGAAACCTACGGATCCTAGTCAGAATCACCATTTTAAATGTATAAAATAAAATACTTAAGATGACAAAGGAAACATTGTATTAAAATACTTTAAAAAATCTTTTTAAAAAAATAGAACCATAGACCTGAAATCTATCCAAGTTTAAAAATCTTATTTTAGACATTTCTCCTTTTTTACCCTTCATGAAAATAATTCCCCTCTTAGCAACTTTTGCTGGGCTGACTTCCCTTGTGTATTCTTACTCAGCCTTTGAAATTTGCTCTCCCAATATCCAGGAGACATGATGTTGTTTTTCTAGCTTTCCCTTCTTTCACTTTCAGAAACTCCATGATGGGGAATTACTTGACATTTCTTCCCCAAACACACACTTGTAACTTTCCATTTCCCATGATGTCCATTATTCCAACTCTTAGATTTGAAGTAAGAATCAGATCCAGAATAGTAGTTCCCCTCAAATTATAAGAGGATAACTTTATCATTAAAAAACAAAAACAAAAAAAACTAAGAAAATACTTCTGTCTGCACTCAGGAAAGGGAACTCCAGTGCATTAAGAAATATCACAGTTAAAAACAAGGAATGACATCTTGCGTGGTTAGCAGAGAAAAACCTGTCCTGTCCTTCTTTCTCCAAATGTGTGTTTGCCCGTTGGTACTCTCGCTTGGAGTCCTGACTGAGCTACTTTCACGGGCATGACAAAAAGAACTCTAGGGGTAGATCCCAGGGGATTTCAGCTGGGTGTGGCAAGATGGATGTTTTTCCCTTGTGAGAACACTGAAAATTTATAGGGATCATCTCATGGGGTGAGTCACCCTCAAGTCACCAGAAAACCTAGCCCAGACTTCAGACACTGAAGAGAGGCTGAGGACAGGAGCACTGAACTGGGAGTGGGGAGGGGGTTAAAAGGAAGAGAAACAGTGTTTGGGAAAGGTCCTGGAGGGGGCCAGGGGAGAAAGGCCTGTGGAGGAGGAGTCCTCGGTGGGAGGGAAAGGACAAAACGGAGAAGAGTGACGGGCTTTAGGGGAAAGGTGACACTGGGGGAAGGGAAGAGAGTGGGGGCCGGTGAAAAGGCTACCCGGTCAGCAGAGATCTTTGGCGGCTCCTCCCCCCGCCTTTGCCGGGCCTGGAGCCCCTTTCCCTCCCAGCTTTCCCCCTCCCACCTCCGCCCCCTGCCCCCTCGCTTCCCCAGCTGCCAGCGGACCCAGGAGCTCCCCCACTCACGTCCCGCTCTGTTGCTACAGGAGTTACTGCGGTCCTTATGAAGGCCGTGATTCCCTTCCGGAGCCCTGACTCCTCTGGACAGCGCCCAGGTTTTGGAGAGTTTTAGGCTCCCGGAACAGGCCCGGGTGCTCGCCCCAGCCCTTCCCCACACCCAGGAGCTCTGGGCGGGGCCACAGAACCCCGAATCACGGCCCGGGACTTTACAGGCGTCAAGCCGGGACATTTACCAGTCCATGGGAAAGCCCTGGAATGATCATCGGAGCTGGGGGCGGGCGGTGGTGGGAGGTCCGAGGTGGGAAGACCCTCAGAGCCCGGGGGGAGAGAAGGGGATGTGGCTGCCGCGGGCACTGGGCCAAGGGCTTCAGGAACACTGCCACATCTGAAGTGGGTGCTATTATTATCCTTCTGTCTTTCCTCTCAAAAGGCCCCCATCCTTCCTTTAAATCCCCAGAGCTGGGGGCGGAACCAAGAACATCTGAGTTCGAATTTTGTCCCAGCCTCCTGGTCTAGTCCCGGAACCGCTCCCAGTTTCAGTTTTTCTAATCTAAAAAATAAAGATAATCATAACAACAATAACCCGCCTCTCAAGATTGTTATGAATGAGATAATGCATGCAAAACACTTTACAAATCCTGAAATTCCGCATAAAGGCGGGCTGGTATTATTAGTGTTTCCGCTGAGTTTTACAGGAAGCTGAGATTCTAAGGGTCAGTTGTCCGAAGTAGGACATTCGTGGAGGGGGAGGGGAAGCCAATGCCAAATACAAAGTACCTCACGGTATTCTCCAATACCTGATTGTGCAGCTCTGCGTTTTTTCTCGCATCATTCTTCAAGTTAAGTAACACCTTCTTCTTGTGGCTTGAATAATGGCTAAACTTATAGGCATTGAAACCTAGCAGATCAATATCTGAAACATCTAAATGGAGCATTTGTTTAGAAGTTCCCTCCAATGATTAATCAGTCAATCAATATTTATTTGTTATACACCTAATAGGTACTTGGGATTTATCGGCCCTACCCTCATAGAGCTTACATTCTTATGAGGGAGATAACATAGAGATATTTGTCTATAATTATGTGATAAATAGATGTACATAATGTTTATATTACAAATATGTGTATTAGCATAGTATTTTATACATGTATCTTTATACAAATATAAATACATATATAATAATAAATGGTAATTTGGGAAGGGAAGACACTAACGGTTTAGGGGCGCTTAGGAAGATTTCAGGCAGAAGGTGGTACTTGAGCTAACTTTTGAAGAAGCAAGAGAACTTAAGAGGCAGACATGGGGAAGGACTGTATTTCAGCTTTGGAAGCCAATTAAGTCATGGAAACTAGAAAAGTCCCAAGACAAGAGTGGATGTGTTAGTTATGAGATCCAGTTTGGCTGAAGGATAGTAAAAAAGTCCAAGACTCTCTAAGGTAGAGTGAGAGCAGGTAGTCACAGGCTTTAAATACCAAACAGGTGAGATCCTGGGGAGCCAATGAAATGCACTTGAGTAGGCGAGGGATGTAATTATGACCTATATTTTAAGATAATCGTGGGGGTGGCTGTAAGGAGGGTTATTTGGAGAAGGCAGACACAAATAGGAGACCTTTGCAATAGTCCTGGTGAGAGATGCTGAGGGCAGTAACTAAGAGAGTGGACAGATGCAAGAGATGTCACAAAGGTGGCAAAAAAACAAAATTGGGCAATGGATTGGATGTGGTGGGGGAGGATGAGTGAGAGGAAAAGTTGAGTACGGCATAGGGATTATGAACCTGGATGACTAGAAGGTTAGTTGGACCCTCAACAGAAAAAAGTTAAGTTCAGAAGTTTAGATGGAAAGATAATGAGGTCCATGGCATATATAATAACCCTTCTATTCTTACTCATTCTGTATGACTCATTCCATCCCCTTGAATATGAAAGAAGGTGGAGGCTTTGCCCCTTTTTCTCACTGCCCATTGCTCTGGAGCCCAGAGCCAGCCCAAGGGTTTATGGGTAGATTGGGAAAGGGGAGCTTTTCTAATGCACTTTCACAGCGGCTGAGATTGCCTGGGTCATAGTCAGATCTTAATAAGCCAAGCAACTGATGTGTGGGAAAGGCAGGGAGCAACTGGGGAGATAGCATAGCAAAGTAATAGATGAAGAAATTACGCTGGAGACCATGATTGACAATAGCAAGGAGGATGAGACTTATCTTCCCACCCTCCAACTGGCCAATTGATCATCCTGAATCCCCTGTTTTTACACTTAAGAGACCTAAGAAGTCATGACTTGTTATACATGTAAACCAAATGCATAATAAATATATATCTGTGCAAATATCTTTTTTCTTCCTTTGTTTCTCCCTTCCTTTTTTCCTTTCCTCCCAATTTTTTTCTTTCTTCACCTTTTGTTATTCCTTCCTCTCTCTTTCCCTCTGTCCACCTGTTCCCCTTTCCTTGATCTCTCTTTCTCTTTCCTTTCATTCTTTCTCCTCTCTCTGTCTCCCTGTGTGCCTTTCTCTGTCTCTCTCTCTCTTTCTTCCCTTTCTCTCTTTCTCTCCTCTTTTCTTCCATCTACTTATATATCTGGGGGTCTTTTTTGAGTCAAATATATTATGTTATTTGATATAACAAATTATCAATAAGGAAATTCCTTCTAATAATGCAGACTGGCACTTGGGGCAGTGAGAGTAGTGACTTGTTGGTGTTCACATAACCAGAATGAATGAAAGAAGAGACTTGTATCAGATCCTTTCAACTTCAGGGCTCCTTTCTTTCTACTTTCTACTTTGTCTTTTACACCTGAACTCTACAGCTGCTTTTGCTCCTTCCAGTTTCCCTGACAGTGCTCTCCCTAGGTACCTTCCTACCTCTTCCTCCCTTCCTAGTAATGTTTCTCACTATTTAGTCCTGGTTCTTCATTCAGATCATAGCCACTAACTGTGGGTATCCCTCAGACCTTTATCCAAATCCTTCTACTCTTCTCTCTCTTGTATTATTTCTCTTGTTGATCCCATGGATCAAATAGTTCTCTGTGCCAATAATTCTCAGTTATATTTATCTAGTAAATGTCTGAGTCTGGATTTGAACTCAGATCTTTCTGACTCCAGGATTAGCACTCTATCCACACTACCATGAAGTTGCCATTAAAAACCACAGAACCCCCCTTTAAAGCAGAGACCAATGGCCCTAAATTCTACATGGAGACACTTGAGTTCTAAGTTGAACATACATACTCATTCTTCTTTAAAGAAACCTGTAATGGAAGAATAACTTTTATATTTCATAAATCAGATGGACTGAAGGACATGGTATAGAAGATTGAACATCTATGGAAAGGACTATGAAGGCAAATTAACCAGCAGCACAACTGGATTCTGAAGGCTCTTGATATCATAAATATCATAGCAATATCATAAAAGCAGAGATACTGCATACCTATGTGCCTGTAAGGATGAGGAAGGGACTGGGGGTCCCAGGTCCCAGTTCAGCTATGAATGCCTCCTAGAAGCACAAATTGATGCCACGGAACAGATGTTTTGAAAGTTGTGCACTGGGCAATATGCCAACAATAGCAGGCAAACAGGAGAATTTGCCAATATGTCAAAATTCCCCACAGTGGGAAGTAATGGACTTTGATTCAAAATATCAGGAGCTCTGGGAGTGGTTGATTGACATGGAAGCTGCAGTGGTGAACAGCTGTGTCCCAATGAGCTCCTAGGAGCAGTATCAACATATTTACAAAGGCTCTCTTTGTGACCGACAATGGGCCATGTGACTGTGCTTAATCACACCGGAAGGCTTGGCTTGGAACTCTGTGACATGTTTTCCTTAGCACTTCAATAAAAGGGAAAAAGAGTAAGAAATGAATGCATTAAAAAAAGAAAACATTATTAAAAATAAAAAAGAATGATAAAAAGTAAATTAATTTCTAATAAAAATGAATACATTAACATTGGGATAAAAAGATAATTAGCATTTGAAATATGAATGCTACAACCTATGGAATTATTATTGAAATTAAATTTTTATTGAAAACTTAAAAAATAAAAATAAATGGTAGTGCACTCAACAGTAATAGGGAAGTTCAGAAGAGGAGAGTGTTTAGGGGGAAAGATAATGAATTCATTTTTGACATGTTGAATTTAAAATGTCTGGTGATCATCCATTTTGAAATATGCAAGAGGCAGTTGTAGACGCAAGATTGGAAGTTAAAATAGAAGTTAGACTTGGATAAATACATCTGAGAACTATCATCAGAAGTTATATTTAGACCATGGGATCACCAAGAGAAATAGTATAAAAGAAGTGTAAAAGGATCAGGATAATGCATTTAGAAAAATCCACAGTTAATGGATAGAGTACTGGGTTTCATCTCCCTGAATTCAAATCTGGCTTCAGACATTTACAAGCTGTGTAACCCAGTTTTGTTCAGTTTCCTCATCTGTAAAATGACCTGGAGGAGGAAATGTCAAAGGTCTCTAATATGTTTGCCAAGAAAACCCCAAATGGGATCATAGAGTTGGACAAAGCTGAAAAACACCTGAACAGCAACCAGTTAGTGGCCATAACGTGGATGAATAACCATCAAAGAAGAGTGAGAAGAAGCTTTATTTATTGTCAAGCACTTTTGCAAATATTAATTCATTCAATCCTCACAACACCCTGGGAGTATACTATTACATCTAACTAGTCAATCAATTGTCTCTAGTATTAACTAAAGAAAAATGAGTCATGCAGTTTTGTTCCTAGCAATAGATGGTTTATGACCACAGTATAAGATCAAAACCTAAAAAGGGGTTATCTCAAGAGTCCAGACTTAGTAATCAAGGTAGATTATGCAAGAAAATGGTAGAAACTTTGCAATTCATCACTGTAAAAATTAGCACCTATCAAATGTCTTGTGGGATGAAGCTGGATCCCTAGAATTAGACATCAGAAGCTCTCTGTCTTTTATAAACTGACAAATGACAATATCTATCATTTCAGCATGTTCAAATTTTCCTTTGAACTCTCTACTCTACTTCCCCATTACTGTTGAGGACAGCATTATCCTCCCATGCCCTCAGGCTCACAGCTTGGAAATCTTCTCTTTTATGTCTTATTGCTTATTTATCTTATACTATTTCTTATACCACATATCCAAGCTGTTGTCAGGATTGCCTATTGCACCTTTGCAAGATTTCTCAAATATGTCTCCTTTTCTTCACTGACACTGCCACCAGTCTGGTAGAGACCCTCATCATCTTATGTCTGTTATTGAAATAGCCTGCTGGTGGGACTTTTCAGCTTCAAGTCTCTCCTCATTCCAATACATCCTCCATTCAGTGATTAAAAGGATTTTCTTTCTTTTTTAATGGATTATTATTTTATGGATAATTTTTCAATATTAACCCTTGCAAAACCTTGTGCTCCAATTTCCCCCATATCCTGCCCTAGATGGCAAATAGTCCAATATATGTTAGACATGGTAGAAATATATGTTAAATCCAATATATGCATACATATTTATACAATTGTCTTGCTGCACAAGAAAAATCAAATCAGTTAGGAAAAATGAGAAAGAAAATAAAATGCAAAGAAACAACTATGTTGTGGTCCATTCAGTTCCCACAGACCTCTCTCTGGCTGTAGATAGCTCTCTTCATCACAAGATCATTGGAACTGGCACCAATCATCTCATTGTTGAAGAGAATTGATCATCATATAGTCTTCTTGTCTCTGTGTGCAATGATCTCCTGGTCCTGCTCATTTCACTCAGCATCAGTTCATGTAAGTCTCTCCAGGCCCCTCTGTATTCATCCTGCTGGTCATTTCTTACAGAACAGTAATATTCCATAACATTCATATGCTATAACTTATTTAGCCATTATTCAGCCATTCTCCAGCTGATGGGCATCCACTTAGTTTCTAGTTTCTTGCCACTACAAAGAGGGCTGCCACAAACATTTTTGCACATACAGGTCCCTTTCCCCCCTTTAAGATCTGTTTAGGACATAAACCCAGTAGTAACACTTCTGGATCAAAGGGTATGCACAGTTTGATAACTTTTTGAGCATATTCTGAATTTCTTTCCAGAATGGCTGGATCTGTTCACAACTCCACCAACAATGAATCAGTATCTTAATTTTCCCTCATCCCCATCCTGTCATCTTAGCCTTTCTGACAGGTATGGAGTGGTATCTCAGAGTTGTCTTAATTTGCATTTCTCTGATCAAGAGTGATTTGGAACATTCATATGAGTGGAAATATTTCAATTTCATCATCTGAAAATTGTCTGTTCATATCATAATTGACCATTTATTAACTGGAGAATGGCTTGATTTCATATAGAGTCAATTCTCTATATATTTTGGAAATGAGTCCTTTATCAGAACCTTTGACTGTAAAAATGTTTTCCCAGTTTATTGCTTCCCTTCTAATCTTGTTTGCATTAGTTTTGTTTGTACAAAATATTTTTAACTTAATATAATAGAAAATTTCTATTTTGTAATCAATAAGGATCTCTAGCTCTTCTTTGGTCACAAATTCCTTCCTTCTCTGCAGATCTGAGAGGTAAACTATCCTATGTTCTTCTAATTTGCTTATAATATTACTCTTTATGTCTAGATCATGAACCCATTTTAACTTTATCTTGATTTATGGTATGCGGTGTGGGCCAATGCCTAGTTTCTGCCATGCTAAGTTCCAATTTTTCCAGCAGTTTTTGTCAAATAATGAGTTATCCCAAAAGCTGGGGCCTTTGGGTTTGTCAAACACTAGGTTATTATAGTCATTGACTCTAGATACTATAGGCATTTATCCTGTAAGCCTAACCTCAGTGGATATCACTGATGAAGTTCTCCATTTCTTAGCCAGCACCAAATGGTTTTGATGAGCACTGCTTTATAATATAGTGTTAGATCTGGTACAGCTAGGTCTTCATTTGAATTTTTCCATTAATTCCCTTTAAATTCTTGCCCTTTTAGAGGCAGCTAGGTAGCACAGTGTATAGAGCATTAGCCCTGAAGTCAGGAAGACCTGAGTTCAAATCTGTCCTCAGACACTTAACACTTCCTAGTTGTGTGACCCTGGGCAAGTTACTTAACCCTAACTGCCTCAAAGGGAAAAAAATAGAAGTGGATTAATTTAGGTAGTATTGCCATTTTTATTATATTCGCTCAACCTACCCATAAGCACTTGATATTTTTCCAATTGTTTAAATCTAACTCTATTTGTGCAGAAATATTTTGTAGTTGTGTTCATATAGTTCCTGACTTTGTCTTTGCAGGTAGACTCCCAATATTTTATATTATCAACAGTTATTTTAAATGGAATTTCTCTTTGTATCACTTGCTGCTGGACTTTGTTGGTAATGTATAAAAATGCTAGTGATTTCTGTGGATTTATTTTGTATTCTGTATTTAGCAAAAAAAATTTTGCTAAAGTTGTGAATTGTTTCTAGTTTTTTATTTGATTCTTTAGGTATACCATCATATCATCTATAAAGAGAAATAATTTAGTTTCCTCATTACCTACTCTAATTCCTTTAATCTCTTTTTCTTCTCTTATTGCCAAAGCTAACATTCTAATACAATATTGAATAGTAATGGTGATAGTGGGCAACCTTGTTTCACTCCGATCTTATTGGTAATAATTCTAGTTTGTCCCCATTATATATATTTTGTTTGCTAATGGTTTTAAATAGATGCTACTGACTATTTTAAGGAAAAGTCTGCTTATTCCTATACTCTCTAGTATTTTAAATAGGAATAGGTTTTGGCTATTTCTAGCCATATGAAAAGATGCTCCAAGTCATTATCAATCAGAGAAATGCAAATTAAGACAACTCTGAGATACCACTACACACCTGTGAGATTGGCTAGAATGACAGGGAAAGGTAATGCAGAATGTTGGCGGGGATGTGGGAAAACTAGGACACTGATACATTGTTGGTGGAATTGTGAATACATCCAGCCATTCTGGAGAGCAATTTGGAACTATGCTCAAAAAGTTATCAAACTGTGCATACCCTTTGACCCAGCAGTGTTACTGCTGGGCTTATATCCCAAAGAGATTTTAAAGAAGGGAAAGGGACCTGTATGTGCAAGAATGTTTGTGGTAGCCCTCTTTGTAGTGGCCAGGAACTGGAAACTGAGTGGATGCCCATCAATTGGAGAATGGCTGAATAAATTGTGATATATGAATATTATGGAATATTATTGTTCTGTAAGAAATGACCAGAAGGATGATTTCAGAAAGGCCTGGAGAGACTTACATGAACTGATGCTGAGTGAAATGAGCAGGACCAGGAAATCATTATATACTTCAACAACAATACTATATGATGATCAATTCTGATGGAAGTGGCCATCTTCAACAATGAGATGAACCAAATCAGTTCCAATAGAGCAGCAATGAACTGAACCAGCTACAGCCAGGGAAAGAACTCTGGGAGATGATATGAATTGTAATGTTGTTTTCTCTAAAATATAATCATTCTCTTGAGGACAGGTTTCTTGGGGAGCTTTTGGAGGCAGCCTTAGTTTCAGTTTAGTTCAATAATCCGAAATCCAGCCAGGAGTTAAAGTCCTTTACTGTCTCTTTCCAAATTTTATCTCCTTCACTTGGGGCTTGGCTAGTTTTCTGGAGGCCTTCCTCTCTCCTTGATTCCCTGAGAGCTCTTGTCCAAATGTTTCCAGCCAGCTTTAGCTTCTCGTCCTCCCAATCTCCAGCCAACACAAAGGTAGATGTGGTAATGAATCAGACTCCGCCTCTGAGAGTGGGATTGTGGGCTTCTATGGGCTTGTGGGAGCTCCTTGCTTATATGCTATACATCATTTCATCATTAGGAAACCATTATTTGTTGTAGGATTAAATCAATGCTAAATTAGATTTAATCATTGTCTCCTCAATTCTACTCATTACCTCATTTAAAGTTCTGGCCCATAACATTTCCTTGTAGGATCAAATCAATTGTCTCTATTCATTCCAGTGACTTAGCACCTTGTAAGAATCCTAACAATGAACTACTACATAGAATTCCCAATCCTTCTATTTTTGTCCGCCTGCATTTTTTATTTCCTTCACAGGCTAATTTTACACTATTTCAAAGTTGGATTCTTTTTGTACAGCAAAATAACTGTTTGGACATGTATACTAATATTGTATTTAACTTATACTTTAATATATCTAACATGTATTGGTCAACCTTCATCTGGGGAGAGGGTCGGGGGAAGAAGGGGAAAAGTTGGAACAAAAGATTTTGCAATTGTCAATGCCGGAAAAATTACCTATGCATATATCTTGTAAATAAAAAGCTATAATAATAATAATAATAATAATAATATTAATAATAAGGAATAGGTTTTGGATTTTATCCAATGCTTTTTCTGCATCTATTGAGATAATCATATGGTTTTTGTTAATTTGGTTATTGATATAGTTTTCCTAATATTGAACTAGTTCTGCATTCTTGGTATAAATCCTAGCTGGCCATGGTGTATTATCTTGGGGATGATTTTCGTAATCTTTTTGTTAATATTTTATTTAAGATTTTAGCATCAATATTCATTAGGGAAATTGGTCTATAATTTTCTTTCTCTGTTTTCATCCTACCTGGTTTAGGTATCAGTACCATGTCTGTGTCATAAAAGGAATTTGGTAGGAGTCTTTCAATGCCTATTTTTTCAAATAGTTTATATAGCATTGGAGTTAATTATTCTTCAAATGTTTGGTAGAATTCACATGTAAATCCATCTGGTCCTGGGGATTTTTTCTTAGGGAGTTGATTAATTGTCCTATTTCTTTTTCTAAAATGGGACTATTTAAGCAATTTACTTCCTCCTCTGTTAATCTGGGAAGCCTATATTTTTGGAGGTAATCATCCATTTCACTTAGGTTATCAACTTTTTTGGCATAAAGTTGGGCAAAGTAACTCCTAATTATTGCTCTAATTTCCTCTTCATTGGTGGAAAGTTCTCCCTTTTCATTTTTAAGACTAACAATTTGATTTTTCTCTTTCCTTTTTCTAATCAGATTTACCAAAGATTTATCTATTTTGTTGGGTTTTTCCTAAAACAAACTCTTAGTTTTATTTATTAGTTCAATAGTTTTTTTTTTACTTTAAATTTTATCAATTTCTCCTTTTAATTTTAGAATTTCAAGTTTAGTATTTGATTGGGGGTTCTTAATTTGGTCTTTTTCTAGCTTTTTAAGTTGCAAGCCCAATTCATTGATCATCTCTTTCTCTATTTTATTCAAGTAAGCCTCGAAAGACATAGAATTTCCCCTTATTACTGCTTTGGCTGCATCCCACAAATTTTGGTATGTTATCTTATTATTGTCATTCTCTTGGGTGAAATTATTAATTATATCTATGATTTGCTGTTTCACGCATTCATTCTTTAGGATAAGATTATTTAGTTTCCAGTTACTTTTTGGTCTACTTACCCCTAGTTTTTTGTTGAATGTAGTTTTTATTGCATCGTGATCTGAAAAGAATGTATTTACTATTTCTGCCTTTCTGCATTTAATTTTGAGGTCTTTATGTCCTAATATATGATCAATTTTTGTATAGGTTCCATGAATCGCTGAGAAGAAAGATACTCCTTTCTATCACCATTCAGTTTTCTCCAAAGATCTATCATACCTAACTTTTCTAATATTCTATTTACCTCTTTAATTTCTTTGTTTTGTGGTTTGACTTATCTAGTTCTGAAAGTGCAAGGTTGAGATCTCCCACTATTATAATTTTGTTGTATATTTCTTCTTGCAATTCTCTTAACTTCTCCTTTAGGCAGTTAGATGCTATACCACTTGGTGCATATATGTTTAGTATTGATGTCTATGCTACCCTTTAGCAATATATAGTTTCCTTCCTTATCTCTTTTAGTTAGATCTATTTTTCCTTTTGTGTGATCTGAGATCAAGATTACTATATCTGCTTTTTAAATTTTTTTTACTTCACCTGAAGCATAATAGATTCTGCCTTTTATCTTTACTCTGTATGTATTAGTCTGCTTTAAATGTATCTCTTGAAAACAACATTTTTTTAGGATTCTGGCTTTTAATCGAGTCTGTTATCCATTTCCATTTTATGGGGAAGTTTACCCCATTCACATTCACAGTTAGAATGATTAATTCTGTATTTTCCACTATCTTATTTACCCCAAATTATGTTTTTTTCTTTCCTTTCCCTCTTTCTCTCCTCCCCAGTATTTTGCTTCTTACCACCATTCCCCTCAAGCAGCAGTCCTTCTTTATATCCCATCCCCCTTTCTTATATCTCTCCCCTACTATTTCTGTTTTCCTTTCTATTATTCTCCCCCTTTCCTTTCCCCTTTCCCCTTCAACTTCCCTATAAGATGAGACAAGTTTCTCTGTGAAACCAAATGTGTCTAATATTCTCTCTGAGCCAAATCTAATGAGAATAAGATTCATACAATGTTCATTCCCCTTCCCTTTTTCCCCTCAATTATAATAGGTCTTCTTTGTTTCTTCATGAGATGTAATTTTCCTCATTTTACCTCCATTTTCCTCTTTTTCCAGTACTTTCCACATCTAGTTTCTTTTTTATATTATCACAGTAAGATCATATTATACTTGCACTCTCTATGTATTCCCATAACAGGAATATATTTCTCAAGAATTCTTTGTTTTTTGCCTTTTTATGCTTCTCTTGAGTTCTGTTTTTGGAGGTCAAATGTTTTGTTCAGCTCTGGTCTTTTCATCAGAAATAAATGAAATTCACTTGTATCATTGAATGTCCAAAGGATTTTCTTAAAGAACAGGTATCACTCCTACCTTCACCTCTGCTGAACAAACTCCAGTGACTCTCCAGAATTAAATACAAAATTATCTGTTTGGTATTCAAATCCCTTCTTAATCTGACCCCTTCTTACATTTTCAGTCTTCTTACACTTTCTTTCCATCACATAATCTTTGATCTAGTGACACTGGCCCCCAAACTATTCTCTCTCTCTCTCTCTCTCTCTCTCTCTCTCTCTCTCTCTCTCTCTCTCTGTATATATATATATATATATATATATATATATATATATATATATATATATATATATATATATATATATATATACACTCCACCCCTCAGCTGCAGGTTTCTTTGACTGTCTCAAATGCCCAAAACACTCTTCCTCTGGCTTCCCTAACCTTTTTTAAGGTTTAAAATCTCATTAACTACATGAGGGCTTTTCCAGTCTCTCTTAATTCTATTGCCTTCCCCCTCTTAATTTTTTTTTTGTAACTTATCTTGCTTATTACTTTTTTGTACATATTTATTTGCTTTTTGTTTCTCCCATTAGAGTGTGGGGTCTTTGAGAGCAGAGACTATCTTTTACCTTTTTATATATCCAGAAATTAGTGCAGTGCACTAATAATAAATATTGACTGACTGACAAATTCCCATAATGCAAATACTGGTCTCTAAATATCCTGAAGAACTCACCCAACAACTGCTGGTGAATGGAAGTAGTTAATGCCAGTATTTGCATTAGTAGGTGAGAGATACAGGTATTGTGAGGACAAAATAACCACAGTGAGGATTGATGGTTTCAGGATGCTACAATAGCACCAACTTTTAATGTTCAACAGAGGACTACACCTAAGGAAACCTTCACAAGGATTCCTCAAGGGGAATAGAAATCGCCTTCTAGTAAGTAGAACCTATGATTTACCTTTGGTTACACTTGTTCTCTACCTTTGAGATGATTTTCTTTTTGTGTGCAAGGAGGGATAGAGAGAGGGAATGTTTCCATAACAACTATTTTTGGTATTTATGATTAGTGAGTAACTTAAAAAAAAAAACTAAGCAATTCTGGATGATAAAGAAGAACACATCAGCTAGGACTCATGATAAATAATATTAGAAACTGCAACAGGTTTTCCCCTTAAACCTTGTAGAGTCTACTTTCTGGGGACTTGGCTCACCAACGCAAATGGAAGTTGGGGAAGTATCTTTACTGTGGGTTTTATATGAATGTATTATCTATATATTATTTTGGTATATATTGCCTCCATCAATAGAATGTAAGCTCCTTGAGGGCAGGAACCATTTAATTTTTCTTCTTTTTTATACTTAGCACCAAATAGAATTTATCTCATATAGTAGACTTTTAATATGTTCTTGTTGATTGATTTTTTTGGGGAGTAATTTTCCAAATTGATGATGTCACAAATACATCTGAGTATTTGATTAAGATGTTTGGTTTCAAGGAATCTGAATTTGGCCACCTTCCAAATTCAGGAAACAAGTCACAGAAAGGATAAAAAAAATACATTTTCAAAAAAGATATGAGAAGACATTTTTAGAGTTCTAGAGTCAAATATTATAAAAATGAAAATATTTCACCATACAGTAGTTTTTTGACAAGTCTTTTAAAAGAAACAAAAAATCTTCCAAAAACTCCATTACCCAAATTTTATAAGTATTAGCATTTTTTTTCATGAAGAGTTTTGTTGCCTATTTCCTAACTAGTTCTTTAAAAGAATTGTTAAAGATTTTTTCCTTTTAAAAAAATCAAACAATTTAAATACGCTAACTTTTTCTAGGATGCCAAGTGGCTGTCAGTAGCATGCTGGCTAGGGAAAATAAACCTCAATTTGACCCTTCAAGGAACAGTTGGTGTTTTTTCAATTTTAAGTTAAAAAAGTTTGCCAAAGTTCTTCCATTTAGCTTGTCATGTAAAGAACTATATGTGTAAAGTATATGTCTAACTTCTGTGAAAACATTACAAACCAATCTTCTGAGTTTATTTAATATGAAAAGAATAAAAAAGAAAGAAAAGAAGAATTCCACACCTATAGTCCCCTACCTCTCAAATAAAAGAGGGAGATATCTCTAATCTCTTTTTTTAGAGATAAACTGTTCACTCTAATTATTCTGAATTCTATTTCAGTTTAGTTATTGTTAATTTTTTCTACATATGCTATTGCGTTCATTGTATACATCATTTTCTCGACTCTATTTCCATCAGTTAACATAATTATTCCCATATTTTCTTCATCTTCCTTACATTCATTATTTCTCCTGGTACAGAAATATTTCATCACATTTGTGAACTATATTTTTCAACTACTATTTTGCTTCCAGTTCTTTGCTGCTATTAAAAGTGCTATTATGAATATTTTGGTGCATTTTGGATCTTCCTCTATATTATAGTGGTGCATTGGATCAGAAGTCAAGAAAAGACCTCAGTGTCTATTACCAGTGATCTTCAGAATTTTACTAAGGTAATTTAAATGGAAGCATTTCAGTTTCCTAGCATGGCACTGATATACTGTCCAGGTTTCACATGTATCCAACAATGAGATCAGCACAATAGCTTTGTAGACCTTCAGTTTGGTAGGCAGCCTAATACTTCTTATCTCTTACATTTTCATATGAAGCTTCTCAAACACCTTACTTGCTCAGGCAAGATGCATGAATCAACCTCATTATCTATGTGAACATACCTGGAAAGTATACTGCCAAGATAAACTTATTTACAACATTTAAAGTTTCTCCATTTGCTATAATGAATGATTCCATGTTTGGATAGTATGATGTTGGTTGATGGAGAAACTGTATTTTTTTTGATGTTAATTGTTAGACCAAAATTAGCAGAAGCAGCAAAAAATTGATCCATATTTTGCTGCATCTTAGCCTTAAAGACTATATTGAATTCACAATCATCTGTAAACAAACAAACAAACAAAAAGCATGCACCAATATTGGTTTGTAGCCTTTTCAAATAAATACTCTCAGCTACTTTCATCTTTGTTAAAGGCATCTGGCAACATTGCTGAAATCATCATGCACAGGAGGAAACACATAATCTTATTTTACTCCATTGGTGACTAGGAAAATATAAGAGCATCATTCATTCTCCAGAACTCTAAACATACCATGATGAAATGGATGTACAATACTGTTGAACTTCTCCAGGCAACTAAATTTTGACATAATTTCCACAAACCCTCATGACTTGACAGTATCAAAAATCTTTGTCAGACCTCTATTCTTCTCCTGGCATTTCTCTTGAAGTTGTCAGCAGCAAACACAATATTGAACTGGCTTTGGTCCTTTTTGGAACCATACCGACTTTCAGGTAGGTGACTCTGTTCTATAGTCAACCTATTAAACCTATTAAGAAGGACCCTGCATTCTTGCCAACATTGACTATGAAAAAGATCCCCAATGGGTTCAGGATACTCCTTTTTTTTTTTTTATACACACCATTAAGTATACTTCACTCATTATATAAAGAAACTATGTATATAGTTTCTTTACATGACTCATTTTATAACAAGTTAAATGGAGAAAGTTTGCTTTGGCAAAAAAAAATGGAACAATGTGACTTTTTAAAACTGAAACAAAGAAAATACCCTGGGGATATATAGAGAGATTGATGTTAACCTGAGATATATAGTCCCTGGTCTCCACACTGGTTGATAGTGGTCTGTTGAGAACACATTGGAAATGTTTGGCCCAAATCTCCAGGATTGTGTCCTTCTCACTAATCAAACACTGAGTGATTGAGATTCATCAAAGATCTTTAATCAATAAATAGCCTTCAGAGCATTATAAAAATGCTATGGAGTATTATTATCAGCATAAAACGTAATTTCATCCATCTTCTTACTGAGTCAAGAATTCTGCATCTCTTTAAGCTTCACTTCCACTTTATTTTGCTGCCCTCTTAAAGACAGATGAACTATCCTGCTGTGCAAATGCTGTGGAATTCTTATTTTTGTTTTTCCCATCATTTTTGAAAAACCAATCTTGATGATTGCAAGTGTTTCTGGCCCAGATGAGTAAATGCAATGCCGAACACCAAATCTCTAAAAGCTGCCCACTCCTTTTCTGCTTCACTGTTGCCAACTGTGTTGGTTCAGTTTTCCCTCCAAGTTAGTGGTGAACTGTTCCTACTTAAAGAAGTGTTCCAATTTTTGTAAATAGTAAGTCTTCTGGTGGTCATCTTGTCTTGAAGAGAAAGGAAGAGACAGACAGACAGACACAGGGAGACAGAGACACACAGAGAGACAGAACGATAGAGACAGACAGAAAGACAGATAGAGATAGAGAAAGACAGAGAGACAGAGAGATAGGGAGACTAAGGGATAGAAAGCAGATTAATTTTGCATCAAACCCTGCTGAACCACTGCCCAACTGAGTCCCAGAGAGCCTTCCCAGCCCACGCCAGGCCTGCCCACTCTCTTCTCTCCCACACCCAATAAGTGAAGATATCAGCTTGTTGTCTTCTTTTCAGTCATTTATTATTATTGAGTAGAAAATAAAAATCCAAGCTAATAGAAAGAATACAAAAGCTAGTGGAATTGAAATGCTTTCCCCATCTTTGTCCTCTTGCTCATCCCAATACCTCTTAGAGAATACAGGATTTTAGGGAACTATAGAGATTATTTGAATCCACTCCTTTCATTATATAGATTAAAAAATGGGACCATTGAAGCAATTTACCCAGGATCATATAACTAGTAAATGACAAAATCAGGATTCAAACCCAGTTCTCCAGGTTCCATATCTATTTCTCTTTCCATTGTATGCAGTGATGTTCTCTCCTCTCCATCTTTCCTCCCCACTCCCAGATGAAAAACAAGGTCAGGGATTCTGATTAATGGGGCCAGAATCTCTGAGTCCCTAGATGGATCTGGCAGGAGTACCTGGTGAGGGTGACTCTCTGGATAGCCCATTGAGATGCTTATATTCTGAGAGAAGTGAGGAACAGAACTGACCTCCTAGACCCTTGGGAGCAGAATGAGCACCCCCTTCCTTGTGCCCCTTATCCTGGGAGACTGAGAGGAGTTTGGAGAGGAAGTAAGTGAATTGGGGAAGGACATGGAGCTGGGCTGGAGTTGTGTGGAAAGAAGGCATGGGTGTGGCTTGGCTAAGGGTCCCACAGGTTACAGACTGAGGGCAGAGACCAATGCCAGGATAAGGCTGAGGGCCAGGACAGCGTGGCTGAGCAGCGTGTGGACAGGAGCTGAGTTCTCAATTCCAACATTGCACAGGTCTGTGTTACAGCACCGGATCTGAGGTTGGGTCTGCCCTGCATCGCTGTTCTGTGGAGAACAGAAGTCAGCACATTCCTTCTTCACCAGGTTCCCTGCCAATCGCTGGTCTGGAGGAGACAGGTAGAGAAGAGCTGGTCACACAGACATCATTTACACATACCTTTTGGTGTCTTCCCACTGATTCCTTAATTCCCAAATCAAGCCTTCCATTCTCTGAAACAGTTCCCCTCCAAGCCCAGATCTCAACCTCTCTCTGATAGTTTTCTACAACTTCTGGCTACCACGGACAGTGCTTTCAAATGAGCCTACATTTTATAAATCATCATCATCTTCACCACCATCCCATTAACCTTTTTCACTTTTACTATCCTATCATTACCATCATCATCATTATGGTCATAACCATTACCATCACCACCATTATCAACATCTTTAAACCATCACCATTATCAACAAAATCAACAATCTCCACCATTTCCATCTCTGTCACTAACAGTCAAATGCTCCCAATCGTTTTGGCTGATAATATTCTTTCCCAACTAGGATTTCTACTCACTATCCCTCCATTCAATGGGTAAGGTTTCCTCTGTCTTAGGTCTATTTCCTAAAAGAATCTTCATGGAGCTCCTATCTCTATCCCAGATTGAGGGGTGAAGGGGATGAGGAGTATACAAGGAAACATCTCGCCGCCTTTTCTTAGATACTCACAATTGAGAGTTGTTTTGCAGTACTGAGAAGAATTGGGACAATAGGTTGTTTTCTTGCAATTGTCAGCACTTTCACAGACATGACACTGGAGAGCTTGAGCTGTGGGTAGAAGAAAGACATATTAAATGGACTGGGGCTCAGTGGATTCATATAAAGGTCTTGTTTTGTGAGGTATTAACTCAGAGTATTTTCTGGGTTCAATCCTCACCATCCCAATCTACCACTTCTTTCCTATCTCCTTTCTTTGGAATGGGGGGAGGGAATGTGGGAATTGGAGAAATTACAGCTTCTTTTCCTGGTCCAAATAATCCCATATTTCCCACTTAAAAAGGAAACAGAAATAGGCAGAGAGTACAACTGTGTGTAGCTCCAAAAACACATTTGAGCAAGAGGTCTCTCTCTAGCTTCTCCTCTTGCCCATTGCTCATTCTTGGCCCCTCTGGTGGCTTTTTCCTAGAGTTTCAGAATCACAAAGATGCAAGGGAGCCCAAAAGTCTTCTAGTTCAATCTATACTTGAGCATCCATAGCAATTGGTTCTCCAACCTTTGTTTAAGTGATTCTCAAGAATGAGCCAGTCAATCAAAATAAGCAGTTATTAAGCACCTCCTGTGTGTTAGAGATACAAAGACAATTGTGAAACACTCTCTGCTCCCAAAGAGCTTCTATTTTGTGATGGGAGACAATATGTGCATATTCACATACACATATGTATATGCTATATGTGTGTATACATGTCTATATATATAAGCATGTGCACATATGCATATATATGCATGTATACATACATATAAACATAACCAGCTAGGTGGTACAATAATTAAGAGTGTTGGATTTTTAATCTTGAAGACAATAGGTTAAATTCCACCTCAGATACTTACTAGCTACATGTGACTCTAGGTTAGTCACTTGGGTCCCCTAAGACCCAGGATACACAGACTGGGGATGGATAACATGTTAGATGACCGATTCAGACCAAAGCATTATTGAAGACATCAAACTAGGATATTTAGCTAAATCTAGTAAGATGGTATTTAAATAAAAGTAAACACAAAGTCTTCAAAACTAAAAAAAAGTCAAATTCACACATACAAGACATATGAAGTATAGGTAAACCACAATTCATCTGGAAAAAAACAAATTGAGATTTTAGTGGACTACAAGCTCCATAATGTGACATGGAAGCCAAAAAAACATAATTTTGGGCTATTCCCAGAGAGGCAAACGTCTGAGGTCAGAGAAGTGATGGCCCCCTCACCTGTTCACCTAGTAAGAGCACAGATCAATTGTAGAATAGATTGTAGCTTTGCACAGATCATGCTGACCTGGATAGAGTTGGACTTCGAGTTTATAGAACTATTCCGAGGATGTGCTGGTAAATGTTTAACAATTTGCCTCCAAAAAAACTCAACATACTAATATGCTTTAAAGTTTAATCTTCATTTTAACATTTTCTCCATCACTATATTAATTCTAAACAGTATCTTAAGTCTATATAGTAAACAAAACAATAAATCTAGCCCTGACTTAATAATGTGCTCTAGTTTCTGAGGTGTTAATGTTCAATCTGGAATTGGTTACACTGGCTCCAGAGCAGCCCTGGACTATTCCCATCGAGTGGGCAATGTAGTGTGCCAGAATACATGGGTACTAGATAGAATGAGATCTGGAGTCTAATCTTATCTCCAGAATTTATAGTAGCTTCATGACCATGGGCAAATCACAGAGGTCCTCTGAGTTTTTCATTTTTAAAACAGAGATACAATAGTCATGGGGGATGCAAGTTTGTTTGCAAATTCTAAACTCTAAAACCTATGTTGTTGTCAAGTTGTGTCTTTGTGACCCCATTTAGGGTTTTCTTGGCAAAGATACTGGAGTAATTTGTCATTTCCTTCTCCAGCTTATTTTACAGATGGGGAAACTGAGGCACTGAAAAGGAATCACAAAGCAAGTCAGTGACATAGCCAAGAGTAAAAATATTGAAAGTCCTTGGAGAGCTCTTCACTTTACAGATAAGGAAATTGCGGACTCAAGAGTTTTATTGACTCAAGATCACAGTAAGTAGTACACTGAAATTTTAATCCAGATCTTGACTCTAAATCATATCTCTTTCTATTATAGCATTTATATAGAACTCAAGTATCCCACGTCCCTAATCCAATCCAATTTCTCTCTCCTTATCTTCCTTTTTTTGTCACTGCCTGTTTTTCTGTCTCTCTGTTTTTTGTGTTCCTCTCTATCTCTCTGTGTCTCTCTCCTTTCTTTCTTCCTCTCTCTCTCTCTCTCTCTTTATCTCTCTCTCTCTCTATCTCTTTGTTTCTCTTTCTCTTTCTCTCTCTCTCTCCTCTTCTCTCTCTCTCTCTCTCTCTCTCTCTCTCTCTCTCTCTCTCTCTCTCTCTCTCTCCCCTCCCTCCCTCCCTCCCTCCCTCCCTCTCTCTCTCTCTCTCTCTCTCTCTCTCTCTCTCTCTCTCTCTCTCTCCCTCCCTCCCTCCCTCCCTCCCTCCCCTCCCTCTCTCTCTCTCTCTCTCTCTTCTCTCTCTCTCTCTCTTCTCTCTCTCTCTCTCTCTCTCTCTCTCTTTGTTTCTCTCTCTCTCTCTTTGTTTCTTCTCTCTCTCTCTTTGTTTCTCTCTCTCTCTCTTTGTTTCTCTTTCTCTCTCTCTGTATCTCTGTCTCCTCTTTCTTCTTTTTCTCCCAGAACTATGATTCCATTGACATAAGGAATTTAGTAAAGACCCTTTTTCTTCTTGTTGTTTCTACCAATAGTTTAAGTGGTTTGCCCAAGATACACAGCTAGTATGTGTCAAAGATCTTGAACCCAAGTCTTTTTGACTCTGAGACCAGCTCCCTGTGATTTCATGGTCTCCCTTCACTCCTCTCCACTCCCTTCATCCCCTTTCCTCCACATGATGCTTAATTGGCTTGAAATTAAGGTATTCTGCCATTAAACGGCTCTCCTGTTATAGCCTCATAATCCAAAAGCAAAGCTTCACAGAAGTGATTCACTGTGTCCTAGGGTTAATCCATGGTCCCACTAGTTACCCATTTTTAATGACAAACCAGCTGTACATTTCAGTTCATAAACATGTTTCTCAGTGTTAAAGAGGTTTTTTTTCCCCTACAGAACCAGGAGGAGCCTTCTAGACTTGGTGGTGCCTTTGGCAAGGTTAAATGTTTGTGCTTTTAAATATACAATTTCTTTAGTGATGAGGTGCTGGGTCACTAGGTGGGGTTGGCAGAGAAAGCCTCGAAATATTGATACAATTATTCTCTGAGACAAGCAGGGAGGGGCACTGATGGGGATCAGCTCAGTTTTACAAGCTCCACCCCCTGTGGAGATCTTGTGTAACCCCACTTTATAGTCTCTATTCAGAAAGCCAAGTTCTGTTTAACATATATTGGATTACTTGCCATCTATGGGGAGGGGGTGAGGGAAGGGGGGAAAATTTAGGACAAGTTTTGGAAGGGTCATTGTGGAAAAATTGTTTTTTGAAAATAAAATTAAATGAATATAAATATATAGTGAAATATAAATATGCATATATAAATTAATATTAAAATAAAATAAAATAAAAAAGCTTTAATAAAAAAAGAAAGCCAAGTCCTTGAGGTTAAATTCCCCCTACAAATCCATCCATGGTCCACACTATCTTTGCTGAATCCTTTTTTCTGTTAGACCACTATAGAGTTCTGCCTCATGGTGTCTTTCTCCTTGTTATAGCTAACTAGCTCTTTTAGGGTGCTAAATCCCTTTTAGTGATTTAGCCTGCTAAGCAAGAGCATGCTCCCACATCACTCAGTATTTTCTTTCTCCTGGTTAATTTTGAGTTCCACTGGAAAACTTGTCTTTTCCCCTGTTATATTAAAACACTTTTCCTTGCTAATTATTTACTCCCCCCCAATTCTATTTCATATTTACCATTCCTAGTGTCTATTTTTACCTGTTCATTTTTTTTCTGTGACCTCTTCTCATAAATAAATCTATCTTTTGCCAAAGAGAATGGCCATTGTAAATTCTTCATATGACTGAATTCTAACATTTGATGATAAACCCCAATATTTGGTATCAATTGCTCTCTTCCATCTTATCATTTAGTGCTGAACCTCAAACATATCATTTATTATATACTATTTTAGCACCCCTGCCCCCAACACACAATATCTGGGATTGTCCCCCAGCTTGCCAGTGTCTTGGACACCTCCTTCTTGGCTTCCTTTAGTCTCAAGTGAAATCCCTGTTTTTTCAAGAGGCTTTCTCCTTTAGAACCAATGCCTTTCCTCTAAAATCATCTCCAACTGGTCCAGTATCTATCTTGTTTATGTACTTTGGTGTGCTTATTATCTCTCCTGTTAGAATTTGAGCTCCCATAGGCAGGAGCCATTTTTGCTCTTTCAGTTCCTGGAAACCAGTAATGATTTAATAAATGCTTGTTGACTGAATGACTAAAATATATTTTCAGCATGATGTCAGGCACCTAGTAGGTGCTTAAATGTTTGTTCCCCTCTTCTTTTGATTCTCACAATTGCTTTGAGAGGTCATCAATACAAGTCTTATTAATGTCACTTCATCTCTAAAAAATGGAACTAAGGCTTTTTCCTCCCTCATATCCCTGATCACAGAATGATCAATGTCCTAAAATAGAGTTCAACTAAAATGAGTTGAACTGAATTGAGTTAAACTGAATTGACTTTCATTTCATTAAATAGAAACATTGAATTGTGTTGAATTGAATGGAGAAAGGTCAATCGAATTGAATAGAATAGAATTCATTTGAATTTTATTCCACAGACTTGTTTATAGCATTAGATTGAATTGAGTTTGACTTGATTGAATTCAGTTGAACAGGATTGAAATGAATGTATGTTGTAATTGAATTAAATTGAATTAAAACTTAGCTTCAGGTCACCCGTTTCTCTTTTTTCCCCACTATTATCTTACAATATAGAAAGGGCACTAACTTGAACATCAAGACTTGCTTCAACTTTGTCCTTAATACTTATAACCTATGTGATTTTGTACACTTCATATCTCTGGGTCTCAATTTCTTTATCTGTAAAATTAGGGGGAGCACTAAATGGACTCAGGTCTATTGGAGATTTGTGTCTTCTCATTTTTCTCTATTTTTGTCTCTTTTCTATGTTCACTGAACTCATTATGACAATTTTTTTTATCCTCCTTTATCAGATGTAATAATCTCAATCATAATAGGAGAAGTTCAAAATTGAGCTAGACAAGAGGAGCTGGAATATAGTAAATATAAGGAAGCTTTCAGGAATAAAAATAATCATAGAAAGGAGATGGAGAAGTCTTATATGAGTGAAGGATCATTTGAGAGTCTCCGTGTCCCATGTATGAAGTTGAAAAGAGGAGAGATGATGGAGAGACAAATCAGGAAAGAAAATCTTCCCTTCATATTTGGCCAGTGATATCTTAGCTTCTTCCACACTCATGCACAACCACATTATTATTAAGCATAATCAGGTAGATTTGCTCTTGAACTCTACCCTGAGATCCAATCCAATCCCTTCAGTCATACACAAACCACCTACAACCACATTCACTCTTGCACTCACTCATGGTGTCTTTCTCCTTGTTATAACTAACTAGCTCTTTTAGGGTGCTAAATCCTTTTAGTGGTCACCACAGCCACAATGTATAGTTATGTAATCAAACATAAATCTCATTCCTGAAATCATAATTGAAATCAGTCCTAACTGGGTAAAGAGGTTGCAAATTGGAGTGATGTGAGTATGGAGGGGATGAGGAGGGAGAATCCAGAGAGAGAAATCTGTTCTTTGTCCCAGGTGGCAGCAGGGGTGACTATTTGGATTAGTGCATGTGAAAGTCTACTCAGTCACCTCCTAACTAGGCTTGGGGTGAAGCTGGAGAGAATGTCAGTGGCCACTGGAGAAAGGGACTAAGGTGGGCCTGAGGTTCAAATAATCAAGTTCCAATGAGGATCAGGATAATTGTATACCTTTTACTCCTGCAACTCTAATTCCATATATACACACCTTTAAAATTGATTTTAATAGTGCCTTAGGGTCTACAAATGGGGAAGCTGAATTTTAGAAAAATGAAAGTTACTTGCCTAAGGCCACATGGTGAGTGGAAGAGAAAAGATTAGAAATTATTCTATGTATCTAGAACTTCACACTCTTGCTAAAATGTAGCTTAAAAATACTAGTCACCTGAGAGAAATCATGTTGAATAATAAAGAAAACATCAAACTTGCAGTCAGAAATCCTAAATTCTAGTTCCCCTCTGATATTATATCAATTACATTGAATTGAAAATGAATTGCAATAGAATTTTAATCTCCGATTGATTTAACCAAATTGCAATACATCAGTTGAGCTGGATACAGGGAGGTCAATTGAATTGAGTTGAGTTGAATTGAATAAAATTCTTGATTAGCTGTGTGATTTTGGACAAACCATATGTTCTCTTTGACTCTCAGTCTCTTTATCTGTAAAATATGGAGATCATTCTTTCATACCATCTATATCTGGGAATTGTCTCCTGAGAATTGTAAACTGTGAAACTTCATAGAATTGGGAATTAACATTAATATTAATTCCTGAAGAGATATTATATAGATACAACAGTATAGATATATTATAGATAATATAGTATAATATTTATAGTACTATTTAGTAAATATACCATACAAAAAGATAGCTATAGTTGTTTTAAACAGGCAAGTCAGTTTTTGTTTCTGGTCCTTAGTTTCTGCCATTCTTAAGTACTAAGTTATTCTTTGTACAATATGAAAATGAGTTTAAATATTCAATCATACATTCCATGTGTTGAGCATAGGGAGCTATGTTTTCATATAACTCTGACATTGTGTTCTAAGAATTCACCCAATAATAATACTCAATATACAATAATATGGCTTATTTTCTAAAACTCCTCTTGTCTCTGATATGGCCCAGGGAACTATAATATTCTCAAATTCTGTGGTCTTTTCATTTTGTGATGCAACCCCTCCTTATGCCCTGGGCTTTGAGACCCCATCGAGGGCCAATTGAATTGTTATGTTCTGCCAAACCAGAATAAGTGGACTGCTGATAAACACTGTGTCTGCCATCCAAGGATCAGCCTAACTAAGCAAAGATGGCCCAACCACCATGAATTGGCCACCAGATGATGAATTTTTCATCTGCTACATAGATTTATCAGACTTTTAAAAAAATGCTCACACCAGTGAAAGCATGGATCCAGGAGCATACTGAAGTATGGTTCTGGGACCCAGTGAGAAGGCAGGATTCAATGACAGGACAAGGTTACCATCTCCACTCCCTCCTAGAGCAGTCCCCCCATTTCCCCCGACTTTTATCCACTCACCTTGACCTATAGCGATGGCAGCCACTGCCAGGAGCATCAGGAGACACTTCATGTTGCCGAGATTACACCCAAGGTGGAGTGAGGGCCCCTCCTCTTCCCACAGAGGTCTTATAGTCCCATGGGGGGACAGGCTATGGGACAGAAAGGGGGTGGTGGTGAGAGGAAAGGGAAGGCTGAGCCCTGGCACAGGTCCAGCTAATCGGCAATAGGATCTAGGATCACTGAGTCATCCTAGGAATGTGCCTCGACCTGCTCAGGTCCCCTGCCAGACCCAACCCTTTGGTTTTGGGATTTTCCCATCTCTCTGCAGTCTCCTAGGGTTGGGTACGGATCCCTTGGAAGAGGGAAAAGTTGTTCTCTTCCCAAGATCATCAAAGAGCACACTGGATTTGAAATGAGACAACTCAAATTCGAATCCTAATGCATTAATATCTAACATCAGAATAACTTATAATCTGTATGATATTAGACAAATTATCTCTCCCCTCCAAATTTCTTGTCATGAAAAGTTTGGAACCAACCCCATTGGAATTTTCTTGGCAAAGCTATGGGAGGGGGTTGCCATTTCCTTATCCAGCTCATTTTACAGATGAGGAAACTGAGGCAAACAGGGTTAAGTGACTTACCCAGAATCACACAGCTAGAAAGTACCTAGGACTGGATTTGAACTTGGGTTTTCCTCACTCCAGGCCGACTGCATCACTTAGCTGCTCCAAATCACTTCAAAATTTCTTTAAAACTCTATCACCTCCTTCAATCAACCACTGAAGCTTTGCTGAATTTTCTGTACACTCAATCTGATCTTCATGGACTTCAAGGGAGACAGGAGGAGGAGAAAGTTTTCTAGTCTCCAGGTTCAGAGCTTCTAATCTTGTTAAGGAGTCAGTATTTCCTACAAATGTGCAAAGTTGGTGGTGGAGTTGTGAAATTTTCTAGCCTTTCTGGAGAGTAATTTGGAACTGTGCCCAAAGTGCTATAAAACTGCATACTCTTAATCCATCAGTTCCACTACTGGGCCTGTATCCCAAAGAGACAGTAAAAAAAAAAAAAAAAAAAAAAAAAAAGGACCCTCGTGTGCAAAAATGTTTGTGGCAGCCCTTTTTGTAGTGGCAGGAAACTGGGAACTGAGTGGATGCCCATCAATTAGGGAATGGCTGAATAAATTATGGTATATGCCTTTAATAGAATATCAAAAAACTGGTCAGCAAGATGATTTCAGGAAAGCCTGGAGTGAGTAGAACCAGGAGGTCATTGTGCATGGCAACAACAACATTGTGCAATGATCAATTTTGATAGACTTGACTCTTCTCAGCAATGTGGAGATGCAAGAAAATTCCAATAGGCTTGGGATGGAAAATGCCATTCACATCAGAGATCTACTTACTGAATGTAAATTAAAGTATGATATTTTCACCTTTGTTTGTTTGTTTGCTTTTTCTTTCTCATGATTTTGTCTCTTTTGCTTTGATTTTTCTTGTACAACATGACAAATATGGAAATACGTTTAAAAGGACTGTACATGTTTAAGCTGCCTTGGGAAGGGGAAGATAAATGAGGAAGGAAGAAAATATTAGAACAGAAAATCTTACAAAAATAAATGTTGATATATTTTAACATGTATTACATATATTGTATTCTTGCCAAATAGGGGAAGGGGTGGGGGAAGAAAAGGAAAATTTGGAACACAAGGCTATGCAAGGGTCAATGTTGAAAAATTATCCCTGAATATGTTTTGAAAATAAAAAGCTTTAGTAAAAAATGAAAATAAAAAAAAAAACAAATTACATGCACAAGATTTAAAAAAATGGTTTAGTCTATGTATCATTTTGATTTGGCCTTGCCATTGGTAATTTTACTAAATCAAAACACATTTATAACCAATTATTGGTCGATGTAAACATGCAAAACCAAAAAACTGAATATTTTAATATAATAAGTGAATAATAATAATTTCAAATATATAAATTGACAAATTAAAATACAAAAATAAATAAATAAAAGCCAAGTATAATTAAGACTCCGGGGGGGGGGGGGAGAGATGGGGGGGAAAGAAAAGAAAAAAAAAAGAATGTTGAAAACTGTCTTTACGTATATTTGGAAAAAATAAAATGCTGTTGAGGGAAAAAATAATGCCATAATAATTTCTGTGAAAGAAAGGAATGAAAGAAAGGAAAGGAAAGAAAGAGAGGGAAAAAGGGAAAGAAGGAAGGAAAGGAAGGAAGGAAGGAAGGAAGGAAGGAAGGAAGGAAGGAAGGAAGGAAGGAAGGAAGGAAGGAAGGAAGGAAGGAAGGAAGGAAGGAAGGAAGGAAGGAAGGAAGGAAGGAAGGAAAGAATAGAGGAAGGGACAGAGGAAGGAAGGAAGGAAGGAAAGAAGGAGAAAGGGAGAAAAAAAGGTAAAAGAAAGGATGAAGTTAAGAAAACAGCTATGCTTAAGGATTTCTAAGGGCTTTTCATGTGGGAAAAGATTTGCTTTGCTTGGCCCCAGAAAGCAGAACTAGGAGTTATAGGAGCAGGTTGTGAAGAGGAACTCAAGCTTGATGTCTGCAAGGATTTCCTATCAATTGGAACTATCACAAAAGTCTTTAAGTGAAGATCAGAGTGACTTTAAGTGAAGGGGGGTGTCTCCCTATTTAGGGTGTTGCAGAATTCTTGTTCTAGCATGGGTTGGACTAACTTCTGTGTACTTTTCCAACCAATGTTATGGCAAAAGCTCCCATAGGGAAGGGAGTGTCAGGGCTCAGGAAAAAGATTGTTAATTAATTTTTTACTGACTGCTCTGAAGCAATGTAGATGAACCAGGAGCCTCAGTTCTGAGAAAAGAAGGTGGAGCAGGAGGTCTGGGGCCCATCCCCCTGGAAAACTCCAAGCCCCTTCTGAAAGATCCTGGGGACTTCCCTCGTTTAGGATCAGTGCTCGTCCCATCTCCTCCTGGATGTGTTACTAAACCCACCTTTGGGCTTGAAGAAAGGGAGGTCTGGCCATTTCCAGACACTAACTAGCTCTGTGACTTTATGCAAATCAATTTATCCCTCTCAGTCTCAGTTTTCTCCTCTGTGAAACTGGGATAATGATAGTATCTGTATCACAGATCAATCAAATGTGTTAATTTGTGTATTTTTCAAACCTTAAAGCACTATGTAAATGCTACTGATGATGATGATGTCTGCAGTAAGTCCATTCTACTTTTGGACAGCTCTAATTGTTGGGAAGTTTTTCCTGACATCATGCCTCAGTTTACCTCTTTGAAACTTCTCAGTGCTTCAATCTCTTTCTTCTGGGGCCAAGCAACACAAGTTTAGTCAACAGTTTCTCAATAACTTGAAGATAATTATCATGTGCTCCTTAAATCTCTTTCCTGGGCCAAGCATTCCCATTTCTCCAGCTTCTCTTGTATATATTCTGACATTTATCAATGTCCTTTCTTTTCTTTTCTTTTCTTTTTTTTTTTTTGAGGCTGGGGTTAAGTGACTTGCCCAGGGTCACACAGCTAGGAAGTGTTAAGTGTCTGAGACCAAATTTGAACTCGGGTCCTCCTGAATTCAGGGCTGGTGCTCTATCCACTGCACCACCTAGCTGCCCCTATCAATGTCCTTTCTAACATGGGACACTGTGGTCTGGAGCTAGACTGTGTTGTCACACCCTGAGGGGTTCTGGCAGTCAAGAGAGGAAAACCAGCAAAAATCAGCCATAGCTGATGCACCCCAAAGAGCAGGTTGAATTTGAAGAGGCAAAGAAGAAGCAAGAGAGAATCAATGATGATAAAAGGGGGCAAGCTAAGTCAGAAATAATGAAAAGGGAATAGAAACCAATCTGAGATAAACAATGAAGCAATCTTAAATATTTCTGACTGACAGTAGGAAGGAAGGAAGAAGAAAGAAAGAAAGAAAGAAAGAAAGAAAGAAAGAAAGAAAGAAAGAAAGAAAGAAAGAAAGAAAGAAAGAAAGAAAGAAAGAAAGAAAGAAAGAAAGAAAGAAAAGAAAGAAAGGCAAGAAAAGAAAGAAAAGAAAGGAAGGCAAGAAAGAAAAGAAAGAAAGAAAGAAAGAAAGAAAGAAAGAAAGAAAGAAAGAAAGAAAGAAAGAAAGAAAGAAAGAAAGAAAGAAAGAAAGAAAGAAAGAAAGAAAGAAAGAAAGAAAGAAAGAAAGGTAGGTCATCTAACATAATAGTCCAGTACTTAAAAGAAGAGTAATTTTGTTCAGATTGCCTCTCTTATGATTTACTATTACTAGGACTGAAAAATATGTCAACCTATGGCCAAACCCATAAAAGAACTCTGAATTTGTCAAAGCTCATCTTAGAGTGACAGAATATGGTCTGTCATCCAGCCTATAGCTAATGACACATTCATTCCTCACATCAACATGATGAGATAAGTAAAATCAGTATGACTTTCCCCATTTTATAGGTGAGAAAAATGAGGTTAAGTCATTGCCAGGGCATATTTGAAGCCTTTCCAATTGGGTTGGATCTATTAGATGCTTTGTGCAGGGGCACACAAGTAAATATTTAATAATCATTTCACTGGAAAATATGTAAGTATTCATTTAAAGTTTAATCTCCATTATTAACATTTACAGAATTATTAATTGTTTTCAATTAATATTAATCTAATAATTTATTTATAATTATTAAAAATTATACTTTTCTAAGTTTAGCGAATTAACAAAACAAAAAATTAAGCTCCTGTTTGTAGCATTTGACCAATTTCCAAACTTTAGCAATCAGTTCTCACAAGATGATTCAAGCAGGCTCCAGAGCATCCCTCCATTTAAGCTCCACTGGTATAAATCTCCAAAACCTTCCAAACCTACAAAAAGAACTGGAGAAGGACTTTAGCAGAATGTGATAATGATTATGCATAATTTAGCAAATGTCTGCAACGTTTTTACATTTCAAAAGCATGATAGCAACCCTGTGAGTCAGAATACATACATTATTAGACTCACTTTTAGAGATGAGATAACAGAGGGGCAAAATGACTTTGTCTATAGTCATACAGACAGCAAGTATTGGCGTGGAGTCTTGAAGTTTGGCCTTCTTATTCCACTTGCAATGCTCTTACCTTTAAACAGGAGAAAGAGATAGAAGGAAGGAGCCTGGTCTGGAAGAAGCTTTCTTTGAAGTCTTTGCCAAGTGGAGAGAGCAATGTGGTAGCATTTAATGGGGGAAAAAAAAGATTGATTTGAAGTCTGAGGATGTGGGTTCAAATCTCAGTCCTGCCGAATATAACCAGCATGATCTTGGGCAAGTGTCCTCTTCCTGGGCATTAATTTCTTAATTAATGAGGGGGTTGAATTGAATCCTTCCTAAAATCTCTTTCAGTTCAGAAAATCCTATGACCCTACTAGGTTTATGGATTGGCTCTTATTTGGCTGAAATTTCCAAACTTTTATGGATAGATGGGAGGGAGTTGTCTTCCAATCTTATCTCCAAGAAGTATATTATATTATATAATGCTATATTACATCATATTTTGTTATTATATCATGTCATGTCATATTATATTATGCTACGTTACATTATTATATGACATGATATTACTATATTATATAATATTACAATATATTGTACTGTACAGTATGGTATGGTATTGCATCCCTGAGTCCTTTTCTCTACTTGACCCCATCTAACTAGTTCCAAGAACAAGTTCAGACAAAAGATAGAGATCCACAGTCTTTAGGGGAATGACTTCCTGGTTTCTAACTTCCCCCAACCTTTTCTTCACCCTTCTCCTCCAGGCCCTCCTGTGCATGGAAAAGAAGCAATAATTCTATTTCTGAAGCTTTTCCAAACTTCTAAAGCATAGAAAGAGTGGGTGGAGTGATGGAAAGCCCTGGATTCAGACACCATCTCAGATGCTTTCTGGCACAAGTTGGACCCTGTGTGTGTCAGTTAAACTCTGTGCCTCGATTGTCTCACCATCAAGTGAGGGGTTTGCATTCACTGGCTTCTGTCCCTTCCAGGCCCAATCTGAGCTCCTTAGGTGAACCTGGGTTTTCTTTACAAGGATTCCTTCCACTACACTGCTGTTGGTCTTTGGATCAGGAAACTTCAGGTGGACTTCTAGCTCTGTCATTTAACAATTGCATTACCATGGTCTTATTTGAGCTACAATTCCCTCACCCTTGGACCAGGTGATTTTTCAAATTCTTTAACAGCTTCAGTGAAAGAATAATGTGTTCACAAAGTCAGATTTGATGGCTAGTGGACATAAGGTACAATGAGACTTCCCTGCCACATGTCTATCTCCCCTTTTGTTTTTATCTAAACTTTGAAGCTCCCCCAGCAAGAAGCAGTGGGCTCTGTACATTGTTTATAGGTAGCTGGCTGGAAAAGGCCTTTATCCAGTCCAGCCTTCTTACAGTATAGAGGAAAAAAGTCAGTCTCACAGAGATTAGGTGCAAGAGTGTGCTGGTAAATAATTAAAAAACATTTCTTGGGAGATGGGGGTGGAATGTACTCAGGATACACTTTTAAGCTTAATTTGCATTATTAACTCAAGTCTGGAAAATCAGCTAAACAATAATTATCAAACCCTGAGTTGTAGTGCTTGTCAATTTCTAAAGTTTAAATGCTCATCTGAAAATTTAACAATTGTGCTTTTTCCAGTCCATTTTGACCTGGTTTCAGTTGCCTCTGGTAAGAATTTTATCCAGGGTCACACAGATCAAATGAAAGAGCTAGGATTTTAACCCAGAAAACAGACTCCACATCCAGTGGTAGTCAAGCAATAAATATTTATTAAGCACTGGTAGATACAAAAGTTAAGTCCCTGTCCTTAAGAAGCTCACTTAAAACATTTCTTGGAAGAAGAAGGAGAAGGAGGAAGGGAAGGAGGAGGAAGAGGAGAGGAGAAGGAGGAGGAGAAGGAGAGGGAGAGGAAGAGAGGGAGGGAGAGAGGAAGAGAGAAAGGGAAAGAGGGAGGAGAGGCAGAGAGAAAGAGAGAGAAAGGAAGGAAGGAAGGAAGGGCAAGAGGAAAGGAGAAAGAGGGGGAGGAATAGAGGGAGGGAAGGAGAAAAGAAGGGAGAAAGGGGGTCTCGAGTCATTAAGAAAGAGTGACATGGCAAGAGTGCTGAGGGAGGAAGCATAACCTGCAACTCTGAGTCTATGTGGCATTAGAGAGAGAGACCTATGGTGAGGAAGAAAGGAGAGACCTTTAATGTGTCAGTTAGCATTTGTATTGAGAAATTGTGGTGAATTGAGAAATACTGAGAAATCATCCCCATCAACAGTTGTGGGCCAACTGCTCCCAGGAAGCGGTTACATCTCAAAAGAGCCCTGCTTCCGCCCATCCCTCACAGCCTTTGTCAGGGGACGGAGCCCCTCACCGCCAGCCATGATGGCGGGGAGGAGAAGGGGGAAGGGAACAAGCTTTGACCAAGTACCTACTACGCCCCAGACACTTTGCTAAGCACTTTACAAATACGATTTCACTGGCTCTAGGCAATAACCCAGTGACTAAAACCTTCCCCAAGTGTTATCTCTTCCATTAGAATGTGACCTTTTAGAAGGCAGGGATTTGTCTTTTCTATTTGAATCCATCCCCAAGGCTTATGGATTGTTTTTTGCATTGATTATATGTTATTAAAGTTTCCAAAATGTTACAAATATCATTTCATTTGATTTGAACCACACACCTGTCTGAGGTGATGGATGCTGTAATCATCCTCATTTTATAGGTGGGGAGGAGATGGATGCTATAATCATCCTCATTTTACAGGTGGGGAAACGGGTGGAGAAAAGTTAAATAACTTACCCGGAATCATGTAGCTTGTTCATGTGTGAGACAGGGTTTGAAATCAGGGCTTCCTGACTCAATAACCTATCCACTGAGCCACCTCAACGTCTTTGTAATATTAACTTGAAGCTGTGAGGGCTAATAGGAAAAAAAAAAAAAAACTTGAGAAAAAGGAAGTATGTTTTTTGAGCTACTAATCACACCCAAAGTATTTCTCCTGTACAGGTTAGTTATAAGAAAGTAGATTCCCCGTGAAAGGAAATAAACACTATTTAACAATAGCTGAGGAAAGCACAGAACTTTGGAGGAAGATGAATGGGGTTCTTTGTAAAATGACCTTGGAACTGAGAAAAGCTGAAGGTCAGTGGCAAGGGAAAGCCATAGAGAGCAATGACATGTGACAACCCACTGAAAATAGATAAGAGCAATGCTATCTGTACACAGGAATTATAGAAGGGAGGACTTAGTAGTCTTATTGAATCCTGGAGCTGTCCCTAGGGCAGTGCTACTGTAAAAGCCTCTGTACAGGGTGTAGGGAGTACTGCTTACCAGTAGGTATTGCTTCTGTAGGATTAGAAGTGAATCTTAACTGCTTTCATTAGTTTTTTTGTTTGTTTTTGCTTTTGGTTTTGGTTTTGGGTTTTTTTTTGAGGCAATCGAGCTTAAGTGACTTGCCCAGGGTCACACAGACAGGGAGTTTTTAAGTAGCTGAGGCCAAATTTGAACTCAGGTCCTCCTAATTTCAGGGCTGGAGCTCTATCCACTACATCACCTAGCTGCCCCCTATTAGTTTTTAAAATAAAATTGCTCTTAAGACTTGTGAGCTTATGCACTTGTAAGGGGAATTAACAGCTATCCTTTGATGGAGAGTAGGGGTGAGCAAAATGCTGTCAGCAGGAGAATGCTGGTAAAATTTTAACAACTGGATTTTTAGAAAAAACCTGGACACACTTTTATGTTTGAGATCTTCATTATTAACATCTTCACCACTTTCTTAAGTCCAGACAATCAAAAAAAAATGATAAAGCAAACCCTGATTTGCAATATTTGCTGATTTCCAGGGTGTAAATGCTCATACTGACAATCCAATAATTGGTTAGTTATGGCTGATTTCAGCATTCTTCATTGTCAGATATCAAGGTTTCTAGATCATATGAATAGGAACAATAAGCTAGAGAAGTAAGGTACCCAAAATGCACCTGGGAGTGTTGTATCAGAAGAGATCCTCTGACACAAAATTACATAGTAAAGGAATAAATATCTCAGAATGCCTCTCCTTTTGTTCCCTTCAGCTCCCTCATCTCTTGCACAACACCATGTTCCTTCTCCCTACCCTTGACTTGCTCAGAGATAGTCATGTTGACTCACAACCATGATCCAGAATCATTCTTTTCTATTTCTGCCTCCAAGGAAATTTGTTTTCCCAGCTGGTCTCACCCACTTTTTATGATTGGCCTTCCCTGCCCTGAATAGGAGCCTTGTGCTGATCTAAGAACCCTTCAACCCACACTTTATGGTGCCCCCAACCTAGATCTCCATCATATCCTGTAGTGGAGCCTGTTTGATGATAATGATAATGATGATAGTGATAGTCACAGTGAGGATGATCATCATCTTTAATAATTAGTATTTATATAATGCCTACTATGTGCTATTTTGCTTACTGCTTCATGACTATCGCATTTGATTCTCACAACCTTGTTAACTAGGGGCTGTTATCATCCCCATTTTACAAATGAGGAAATAGGCAAGTAGAGGTTCAATGACTTGTTCAAACAGCTAGTAAGATTCAGAGGCCAGATTTGAGCATGTTTTTTTTTTTTTTTTCTGATTCCACACCCAGTGCTTTATCCACTGTACCATCTAGCTAGAAGGATTTACTAAGTGCCTACCATGTGCCAATGGGCTAAGTGCTGGGGATATAAAGACAGATAATGAAACAACTCCAATCATATCTAGAAAACAAATATATACAAATATAATAAAGACAAGGCAGTTAACTTCAATATTATTATGAAAGGACACAAACAGGGCAATCATGAAAGGTTTTCTGTAGAAGGTTCTTAATCTGAATCTTGAAAGTAGAAAGGGATTCTATGAAGCAGAGCTGAAGAGAGAATAAGGGATGGTCAATGCAAAGGCATGAAAGTAGAAAAAGGGGGAACCATCTGAGGATCAGAAAGGCCAGTATGATTAGATTATCCAGTTCAGGAAGGGAAGTATTATATAATGTAGGAACCAGGTTGTAAAGGCTTTAAAAGCCAAACAAAGGAGCTTCTTTCTACCCTAAAAGTCATAGGGAGCCAAATGGAATTAAGTATGGGGAATGCTATAATCAGATCTGCACTTGAGCAAAATTGTTTTGGCAGCTTAAGAAGGATAGAGTGGAGCAGACAGAAATTTGAAAAGAGAGACCAATCTGTAGGTCATTGCAACCATCTATGTGAGAATTATTAATTCTATATTAATTCTATTAAGAATCTATAACTAAGGAAGAGATTATGTGGGTAGAAAGAAAGAACTGTCATGCTAAAGATGTTGTAGTGATATCACTAGTGAGATTTGGCATCTATTTTGTAAATATGAGATAATGAAGAGTCATCGATTCATAGTTATTTCATTTTAGTCAGGTCCAACTCTTTGTGACTCCTTTTGGGGTTTTCTTGGCAAAAATACTGCAGTAATTTGTCATTTCCTTCTCCAGTTCATTCTGCAGATGAGAAAATTCAGGCAGATAAGATTAAGTGACTTACCCGTGTCACACAGCTAGTAAGTACCTGAGGTCACAGTTGAAGTTGGGAAGATACATCTTCCTCACGTTAGGTTTTGTATTCTATCCACTGCATCATGTTTAATGATGAACCTCGGAGATGATAGTCTTTTCAACAGAAATAGGGAAGCTTAGAAAAGGAATGTGATTGGAGAGAAATATGAACTCTGTTTTGAGTTTGAGATGTCTTTAGGACATCCAGTGTGAAATATTCACTAGTCAATTGGTGATTCAAAACTAAGGTTCATTAGATAAGAGAGAGAGAGAGAGAGAGAGAGAGAGAGAGAGAGAGAGAGAGAGAGAGAGAGAGAGAGAGAGAGAGAGAGAGAGAGAGAAAGAGAGAGAGAGAGAGAGAGAGGGAGAGTAGATAATGGATAGATGGATGGATGGATGGGTATGTAGATATTTAGAAAGATAGATAGATAGATGTCTAGAGATATCGATCTATGAATAATTGCATCAAGATAATAATTAAAGCTGCAGGACCTAATGAAGTCACCAAATGAAAAGATGGAGAGAGAGAAGAGGGCCCAGGATAGAATTCTGGGAAACACTCACAGTTAGGAAGAATGATGACCATTGATGAAAACTAAGAAGCAGCAATTAGGCAGGTAGGAGAAGAATTAGGAGAGAGTTATATCACAAAAAAATCAGGGACGAGATGGTACTCATAAAATGTTGGTCAATTTTTGCTTTCATCTACAATAGGATATTAGAAAGGGTAGTTTACGCACTTAACACAAGCAAGTAAAGAGAAATACAACTTAATGTCCTTCACCTATGTGCACAAATATTGAAAATGAGCTGAAGGAGCTTTGAATGTTGGTTTGAATGTCAGGTAATATGCTATTGAGGAACAATAAATGATTTATTTTCCATCCTCAATATCTTTTTAATATTTATTTTGCCCATATTTGTCATTTTTACAACAAATACTTATTTTGCTTTCTATCCTGTAAGACTGTTAAACAGTTGTATATATGTAAAAGAAACTCTTTCTTTGATAAATCACTTCTCTCATTATAATTTTATTTGGAAAGAATATTTCAGTTTGATTTGGGAAGCTTTGTATGAAAAAATGGCACTGTAATAATAATAAAAAAAAAGGTTGGCCCAAAAGTGTCAAATACATCAAAGGTCAAAAAGGATAAAAAATGAGATACAACCACGAAATATTGATTAGAAAGATAGATAGAATCTCCTTTAAAATATAAGATTAAATTGTGAGAATCCTTTATTATGTTGAAATTTATCTCTTTAGTCAATATTTCTCTTTCTTCCTCATTAGAATAATTTCCCTCTGTGCCTTTAGAATTTCATTCTTGAGCTGCCTTTTTAGCTCATGGTATCCTATCTATTTTTCTCCTGAATCTTTTGAGATTTTTCCTCCCAAAATCTGGCTGAGATTCATAGCATCTTCATTGCTTCATATTCTTGCTAAACCATCTGCTGAACCAGATAACTGATAACCACCAGAGTAGTTCTTGTAAGTCAAGGACTCTGCCTTGGTTATTATTGATCTCTTACATTATTTCTTCCTAAACATAGCAGTTCTGTCAAAACAACCAAGAGGCAAAAAAATTGAGGATCTGCCCTTGTCACACATCACACAGACCTACCATGTGTGCTCCAGTTAGTAGTTCATTGGCAAACCCCACCTTCACTTTTGTCCCAGTTTGACATTAGTCACTGGAGTATGTCACTATGGGCAACCCATGCAAGTCAAAAGAGGGGTCATAAATGAGCACCTTCTGATTCACTTCATTGCCTCTAGCACTAGTCTTTGTCCGTTCTTCAGTCTTAGACTATGGAAACTACCACTTCCATCCACAGCACAAGCAGACCCTTCATGTCCTGGGCTCCTCCTAGAAGCCAGGAAACCTCTCCATCATTATTATGTTTTTTCTGTGTCAGGGCTACTATTTAGCTCTCAAACTCCTCATCTATTTTCTCTTCTGTCCAGGTGGTTTGTAGTTTATTCTGATAAAAAAAAAATAGCTTCTCCTTCCTCCATTGATTTTCCCCTCCCCACCATGCTCTCTACCTTGTTTCTATGCTCTAGTTCATGGATTCCTTCACAAGTATATAATGTTACTCTAATCCCCTAACCCCTTTTACTTATTTTACTTCTTTTGAATATATTATTCCCCTTCAGAGCCATATTCCAGTCACTGGTCTTATCCCAGTAAGTCTCCAGGAGAAAGTCTCCTTGATCACTCATGCTGAACCATATTTCTCTCTTCTTTTTGTGTATTATTACAATATCACCCCATGCTTTTATTTTTAACAGCTCCCAACCACTGATTAGGCAAGCACTTCCTCCTTCCAGTTCTCCTTTATGCTTTTTCTTCACAATGAAAGTTCTTGAGGAAAGAAACCTTGCTTTTGAATCTCCGTTGCTTATCACAGTCTTGCCCTTTAGTGAGCACTTAAGAAATGCTCTATTTGTATTTCAGTCTGTCCATCAGTTAAATGGCTCAGTGGATAGGTAGAGTTCTGGACCTGAGTCAGCAAGAGCTGAGTTCAAATCCAGCTCCAGAGATTTACTAGCTTGGTGACCTTGAACAAGTCAATTTGCCTCAGTTTCTTCATCTGTAAAAAGAGTTGGAAAAACTAGTTCAGTATTTTTGCAAAAAAAAAAAAAAATTAGCCCCAAAGAGGTCATTAAGAGTCAAATGTGATAGAAAAGTGACTAAATAATATAAATAATCTACCATGATCATTTGTGTGCTTGTTACATCCTTGGAGGAGACAGCAAGTTCTCTGAGGGTAGTATCTGTGTCATTTTCTATCTATGTATCTCTAATGCTGAGCACATAGTAGGTACTTCATAAATGCCTATTGAATGGAATGAATGTGACACAAATAGAGGGCTGGGATGTACCTTTACACCTGCAGGAATTTTGGCTGTTCCAAGAAACCCTTTCTTGTCCCCTGTGACTTGCCAAGCTAAACGTTTGACTATATGGAGTCTCTTCTGAAGAGAAGACAAATTAGTTCTTTTAACTTGAGCAGAGAAGCTCTCTAGTGCTGAGCCCTAAACATACTTCTTGGATTACATCAGAAGTCCAGAAACTCAGGAAACTCAGGTTCTGGTTTGGTCACTAACATGCTGGCTGTGATACATTGAGTTTCAATTTTCCTGTCTGTTAAATGAATGGTTGAGCTGAGATGGACTCTAAGGCACTTTCCAAATTTGACATTAAAGTTTTAGAAGAGTTATTGAAAAAAAAAATCCACACAATAACATGCCTTCTTTCTAATGCAATTAATTAATTAATTAATTAATTAATTATCTTCATTCATTTTCTGGCTGTCCCCCAGACTCCCTAGACTTTCTCTGTGTTGACATCCTGGAAGCTCACCCTGGAATACTCTATGATGTCCTAGTGGCCTCTCCCTCGGGTTCCTATTTAAAGGCTTAGGTTCATCCTCTCCTTCATTCCTCTCCAAGCTGTACTCCTGACTCTATAAACTTCTGAATTTTCTCATAAGCTCAAAAGGATGACCCAAGATTTCTGCCTTCTAAGGCAAACCAGAAGAAAAATACCTCCTTCTACAAGACATATGACAAGCAGCCCAGTAATGGGGAACTAACTCATTACCTCTTTAGATAGCTCATTGGATAGTTATATTTTTAGGACACATTTTCTGATATCAGACTTAGTTTTTTTCATTGTAACTTCCACCAAGTCTGTAATTAAACATTTATTAAATGTTTAATTATGCAATAGGTACTGTTGTTAGAGATTCAAGACAGTTCCCTGAACTCAAAGAGTTGACATTCTTTTTTTTTTTTTTGCTTTTTAAAAAACTTTTCAATATCATTTTATTTTCCAAATACATGTATAATTTTCAACATTCATTTGTGTTCCAAATTTTTCTCCCATCCTCTCTTAGCTCCCCACTTTCCAAGACAATAAGCAATCCAATATAGGTGAAGCATGTATAATTTTTTTAAACACATCTCCATATTTGTCATGCTGTACAAGAAAAATCAGAACAAAAGGGAAAACAACACGAGAAAAAAACAAACAAAAAGTGAAAATACTATGCTTCAATCTATTTTCAGTCTTCATAGTTTTCTCTCTGGATGTTGATAGAATTTTCCCATTTTAGAATGGAGGAAAGATAACGCATAAAATGGAAGCTAAACGAAATCACAATAGTGATCAATAGATCAGAGAAAATGCAAATTAACTGAGGTACCACTACATACCTCTCAGATTGGCTAGGATAACAGGAAAAGAAAATGATGAATGTCGGAAATGGGAAAACTGGGACACTGATACATTGTTGGTGGAGTTGTGAATTGTTCCGACCATTCTGATGAGCAATATGGAACAATGTCCAAAGGGCTATCAAACTGTGCATACGCTTTGATCCAGCAGTTACTACTGGGCTTATATCCCAAAGAGATCTTAAAGAAGGGAAAAGGACCTGTATGTGCAAGAATGTTTGTGGCAGACCTTTTGCAGTGGCAAGAAACTGGAAACTGAATGGATGTCATGCAATTGGAGAATGGTTGGGTAAATTATGGTATATGAATGGTTATAGAATATTATTGTTCTGTAAGAAATGACCAGCAGGAGGAATACAGAGAGGCTTGGAGAGAGACTTACATCAACTGATGCTGAGTGAAATGAGCAGAACCAGGAGATCATTATACACTTCAACAGCATTACTGTATGAGAATGTATTCTGATGGAGGTGACTCTTCTCAACAATGAGACGATTCAGGCTAGTTCCAATGCTCTTGTGATGGAGAGAGCTATCCAGAAAGAGGACTATGGGGACTGAGTGTGGATCACAACATAGTATCATAGTATTTTCACCTTTTTTTTATCATTGTTTGCTTGCATTTTGTTTTCTTTCTCATTTTTTCCCTTTTTGATCTGATTTTTCGTGTACAGCAAGATAATTGTAGAAATATAAATAGAAGAATTGCACATATTTATCATATTGGATTACTTGCTCTCTAGGGGAAGAGGTAGGAGAAAAAATTTGAAACACAAGTGCAAGGGTGCAATGCTGCAAACTATGCATCTGTTTTGAAAATAAAAGGCCTTAAAAATATGTTCAAATTTTTAAAAATGGGACCTGAAGGTCTGATGGGGAGTAAGGAAAGAAGGTGCATGGTGGCCAAATCTAGAGACAGAGAGATGTTCTGAAACTCTTTCCCAAAATGGAAATTCCAGAGAGAACCTACTAGGGAGTAAAGGGGAAAAGAATGGAGTCAAAACATGGTGGCCAAATCCAGAAAACAAGGGAGAATTAGTCTGTGATCCTTTCCCCCCCAAAAAAAAAGGTTCTGGGTCTAATCCATTAGTGGAGATAGAGCCTTCATGAACAGAGTTGGGACTTATTCTGAACTCTGAAGTCAAAAAGAACAAATGTTAAGTCTTTTTCTAAGTGATAATCAGACAAATATTTGATAGCTATCATGGCCCCCCCTGGGTCTTCCTTTCTCTAGACTAAACAGCCTCCCTTTTTCTCAATTGTTCTTCATATGGAAGGCTAGGAGGGATTGTGGATGGCACAGTATATAGTGTTTTGGACTTGGTATCCAAAGGAACTGGGGAAAATTTCCCTCTCAGGCATTTATTAGCTATATGATACTGGGCAAATATTATTTTTATCTCTCTTGAATCATAATTTTCTCATCTTAAAATGAGAACAAAAACCATCATATCAATGAGATCCTGAGTCATTAGGTGGGGTTGGCAGAGAAATCTTGAAGAACTGATAAAATTGCTCCCTCAGGCAAGCAGGGATAGGTACTGATAGGAATCAATTTAACTTTATATTCCCAAGCTCTGTGGAGGTTGTGGGAGGGAGCCCCACCTTGCAGTGTCCAGTCAGAAATCCAAGTTACATAAAGTCAAACCTCTGAGGTTAAATTTTCCCTATAAATCAGCCATCTTTGCTGAATCCCTTTTGGGGTTATAGCCTTTCACAGCATTCTGCCTCATTTTAAACATTAACTCTTTTAGGGTGCTAAATCCCTCTACAAATTCATCCTGTCAATCAATGGAGTACTCCTACTTAATGGCACATAATCTTTGATGGATTTCTTCCAAATTCCTTTCCTTGGTAACGCTATAGCCTCTCCCAACTCTATTTCATATATACAATTGTTGGTGTTTATTGCATTTCTTCATTTTGTCTGTAACCTCTTTTCCTAAATAAACATACCTTTTCCAAAGAGAACGGCCATTGTGAATTCTTCACATGACCAAACCCAACATTTGCTGCTAAAACTCAAACTCATCACTACTAACTACCGCCCTCCTAGGATTGTTGTAAAGAAAGTACTTGATAAGTTCAATAGAAATACAATTTACTGTTTTATCTGTCCTTCTTTGGACAAGCTTCAGTCAGTCAATATTCTTTAAAAAAAATCTTTCTGAAGAATTGAGTAAAATACTCCAGAGAAGATCTTACTAGATCAGAAGTTAGCAGTATCATTCCAAAGGCAAAAATCTATAGAATGAAAAAATGGAAAATCCCCAAAGAAGGAAATAATCACACTCTGTAGAGGAAGACAGAAAAGAAAAAGAAGAATGGGATTGAGAGAGAGAGAGAGAGAGAGAGAGAGAGAGAGAGAGAGAGAGAGAGAGAGAGAGAGAGAGAGAGAGAGAGAGAGATTGCAAAACTGCTATCCTATCTCCCTGGAGAAAGAGTGGATTAGAATAAATAAATGAACAAAAAAGCTTTTTATATTTGTTACATTTTTTTAATTGTTGAGAATACAAGAAAAGAGGACAGTTCTTGCCTTTAGAAACTTGCATTCTAATAGAGAAAGAAAATACAAATAGATCCGTGATGGCCAGGAAGGAGTGTTTTGACCAAGGAAAGTCAGAGGGAGGGTGTTTGGAGTCTTAGGACAAATAACTGACATGTCTTTTACAGGAATGAAGTATTTTCATAGCTAGGACTAAATGTGAAATCCAGTCCACTGGAAAACCAGGGATCTTTCCACTAAACGGAGCCAGATATTCTAACAGTCAGATCTCAACTCTGTTACTTCTGTGGCCTGAACAAAATCTAGGGGCCTTCTTGACCCCTAGTTTTCCTGTGCTGTAAAATAAAATACTTTCCCTTCAGGATCCTTTCCAGTACCAAATCTTTAGATATTATATAATTTTTAAAAATTTCAATAGACTTGTGATGGAGAGAGCCTTCTGCATCCAGAAAGAGTACTATGGGGACTGAATGTGGATCACAGTATTTTCACCTTTGTTGCTGTTGTTTACTTGCTTGTTTTTTTTTCTCTATTTTTTCCCTTTTTGATCTGATTTTTCTTATGCAACATGATAAATGTAGATATATGTTTAGAAGAATTGCACATGCTTAACCCATATTGGATTACTTGCTATTTAGGGGAATGAGGAAGAGGGGAGGGAAAGAAGAAGAAAAATGTGCAACACATGTTTTTTCAAGGGTGAATTTTGAAAATTTTAAAAAGAAAGGGAAAAAGAAAGATTATATAAGCCTAAAAATGAATTAGGGAGCCAAATGTTTCATCCTACATTCGGCCCCTCTCCCATCCCCAAACATTATCCCTGCTCTGGGTGTGGGTTCTGTACCAGGGGAAAGTGGAGGCAGAAAGTAGAAATGTTGAGCTCTGCCAGAGAACTCATTAACTGATTTAAGTCAGCTTTAAAGGGATTATAGTCTTGTGTGGAGAGAGCATTCAGGGTAATTTCTAAAAGTTATATAAGAAGGAGAGGATGGGGGCAGGGCAAAACCTGGCTGAATCCTGGGAGAAATCATTCAGTGCTCCTGAGTGAGTTATAAAGACAAAGTCCAAAGAACAGCAATTATTGGGAATCGACTCCCTGTCTATAGACAGGGGGGAAGAGAAAGTATTCATCAGCAAGGACCTAAGTATGATTCTAGATGTTCAGGGTATACTAGAACCAACTCAAAACTGAGCAGATTGGTAAAATTTCTGCAAAATGAAAGAGGGAAGAGGTGAACCAAATGTCTGATAAGGTTTTTCTATTAATTTTATGATTCTATGAAGTGGGTGAAGATGAAATCTTTTGCCATTATTTTTTTATGTTTAATTTTTGTTTTTCTCAATGACATATAAAGAAAAACTTTTAACATTTGTTTTTTTTTTTAATTTGGAGTTCCAAATTCTTCCCTTCTCTCCCTCCTTTCTCTCTTTCTTCAGAATGCAAACAAGTTGATATTGATTATACATGTGCAGTCATGCAAAATATTTCACTATTAATCATGTTTATGCCAAATATTTGAAGTCTTTGTAGAAGTGATAATAGATTTTTTTGTTCTCAGTCCCAGAATGAAGATTAGTGAATAGAAATTTCAGAAAGAAAGATTTTGACTTTTGCTAAAATTTAATTTATTTTGGGATACATTCTAAATTTCAAGATTTTGACTTTTAAAGGGCCTGTACCTTTAGGAGGGAATATATAGTAAGTCTCATGATCAGTCATTAACATCTGACCTAAATGCAGAACTTTATATCTCTCCCTGTTAAATTCCATCATAATAGAGTCAGTGAGATTTTGTGGATAGACTAGGGATTCTTCAAATTTCCCACTTTTGTCCCCCTTTTGCCTGAGAAATCTTTATTTATGCCCCAGACACGGGCATAAAATGAGTTGACAAATCAAACATTTATTGATAATAAATTATGATTTTGTGATTCCACATTCAGTTAAGAGGCCGCATATGGGGTCACAACTTATAATTAAGAAACTTGGGATAGAAAGAAGACCAGGATTCAAGTGCTGCTTTTGACTGTGTTGATTCTGTGACCTCATCACTTAATCTTTCAAAGGTATGGGCCAGTTTCTAAGACCCCAACTTATAGAGAAGGTCCTGTAGGAAGAATTTCCTCATCTGGTGTTCCCAGATTCACAGGTCTAGTTGCTCTCCCTTAATAAATTTGGAGTTTTTAGCTCGCTAATATCTTGTGGGGTTTATTTATGTGTTTGTTTGATTTTTAAGGAAAAAGTAGGCAAGAAGGTAAATCTTCCAAAAGTGGGATAGACTGTCACCAGAGACAGGGAGCATGTCACTAGACATGCTATAGAGAGAATTCTTGTTCAAGTCAGGTATCAGTGGGATAGAAAGGAATGGAGCAAGAATTTACTAAACCCCAAGAACTTTCCATATATTACTTCATTTGAAATTCACAATAAATCTGGGACATAGGTGCTATTATAATCTCCATTTTATAGATGAGAAAATTGAGGACAAAAGAAGTCAAATGACTTGCTCAGGGTCACACAGATAGGTGTCTAAGGCTGTATTTGAAGTTGGGTCTTCCTGAGTCCAGACCCAGAGTTCTTTTCACTTTCCTAGGCCAGGCCAGGCCAGAACAGGGCTGGCTTTAAAAGGAGGATCTTTTCCACACTTAACCAGCCTGAGTCAATGCCAAAATCCCACAGACTAATGCTTGGAGTAGCTCTCCCAATGGACTGATTTTAAGGCTCAGTCCCCTGGAGGGAAGAATATGGTAAAGCAAGACCAGTCAAACCAATCATTATCATCTAGCCTAATTCAAGACTTCAAATCTATGGTGTTCAATTTTACCCTAATTGATTTGAAACAATTCTCTGTTTCACTGAGATTTTTGTGTTTTGTTTTGGTGTTTAATTTAATTTATTTTAATTAATTTAATATCATTTTACTTTGGACATTTAACATATGATGACAGTGATGGATTCTCTCTCTCATGGGTAGTTTCTTATGCAAGCTTCTTTTGTGGTTTAAAACAGATCTTCATTTATCATGGTGCTAATGGATATACATCTTTAATAGATAAAACCAGCCATTAACAGTAAGCTCCTACTTGTAGTATAATCTTTAAAAAAAGACAACAACCATTAACAACATTTTGCATCTGTTCATTAACCAGTTCTGACCCTACCTAACTTTACAATCATCTAGGTCTCACCTCTTCTTGTTCAAGTGGATATTTCATTTTTGCCCTTTTTCTCCTTATTCCTTCTCCTCCCTAACCCTGTGTATTGGGTTATTGTAAGGCATTCAGCCCATGATGTAGCTTACCTTTCTCTACATGATAGACTTCATATCATCTTTCCATTTAAAAAAAATTCTATATTTAACCAACATCAAATGAAATGAACATTTCCTTATACAAAGTAGAATAGAATAAGTAGATCATAGATGAAGCTGTACTTTGGGATGAAGATTAGTGGATTTTTTGTTTGTTTAGTTCAAATCTGGCCTCATATACTTTCCACAGAATCATAAAATACTTGGAAATATACCCACTGAAAATGTACCCATTTGTTTCTGTAGCATCTAATAGTTGTATTAGATTCTATAAAAACAAAGACAGACCCAAATAATTGGGAAGATATTAATTGCTCATAGATGGAGCAGACCAACAATAATAATACTACTCATTAATTTGCTTATTTAGTATAATACCAATCAGGCTAACAAGAAATTACATTATAGATCTAAAAAAAGAATGACCAAATTGATTGGATAGAAAAGTTCAAAAGTCTAAATGAAAAAAAAAACAAACAAACAACAACAACAAAAAAAAAAAAAAAACGAGAAAAAAGACAAAGGAAAGGGTCCTAGCAATAACAGATATCAAATTATACTACAATGCAGTAGTCATCCAAACTCCTTGGTAATGCTTGCTTAATTATGCAGAAAGCTTGCTCAATGGAATAGATTCACCACATATAGAAGCAAATGAACAAAGTAAAATAGTGTTTTTGATAAACTCAAAGACCCAGCGCCCATGGTGAGGAATCATAATTCTGTCAGTCCAAAAAGATATGTTATTACTTATTTGTTCAGTTGTGTTCAACTCTTTGTAACCCCATGGACCACATAACTCCAGGTCTTTTTATCCTTCATTATCTCTGGAAGTCTGTTCGAGTTCATGTCCATTGTTTCCTTGACACAATTCCTTTCACCATCTGCCATTCTCTGTTCCCTTTTGCCTTTAATCTTTCCCAACATCAGTCTTTTCCAAGGGATCCTTTCTTCTCGTTATGTGGCCATAGTATTAAAGCTTCGGCTTCATTATTGAGCTTCCAATAAATAGCCTGAGTAAGTTCAAGTATTGATCGGCTTGATTTCCCTGCTGTCCAAGGGATTCTCAAAAGTCTTCTCCAACACCACAATTTGAAAGCATCAATCCTGCAGCATTCAACCTTTCTTTTCGTCCTACTTTCACAGTCATGGGTGAACAGCCTTTCCCACATAACTGGGCTCCTCTGCTATTCTTTTCTCTCCACTGAGCTGCTCTCAGCTGAACATCTTAGGTGAACTGCTCTCTCCGACCATCTTTAAGTCTTGGCTCTCTGGGCTAAATCACAATGGCTATTTGACTTCTCCTGTTAAGTTTTTAGAAGTTTAACAGCTTTTTGGTTGTGGCTGTAAGTTTTTTTTAGATCTTTGGACTATTGACCATAGTCTATTACGTCCAGACAGCTAACTAGAGATATTCTTTGTTATATTAAAATGTTTCCTTGAACTCCTTTTAACCTGCTACCAAGCATGGTCACAGAATCATAGAATTTGACATTTAGAAGGGACCTCAATAGCAATCTAATTCATTTCACACTGGGAAAGAATTACTACTTATCTGATAATTAGTCATCCAACCACTGATTGACTTTCTTTTCTTTTTCATATATTTTTTTTCTTTTTCTCAATTATATATAAACAAAAAAATCTTAACATTCTTTTTAGAAAATGTTGCATTCTGTATTCTCTTTCTCCCTCCTCATACCTCTTGGAAGGCAAGCAATTTGATATGATTATACAAGTGCAGTCATGCAAAAAATTTCTATATTGACAAAGTTACCAAAAAAACCAAAACCCTCAAGACTAATAATAAAGTGTACTGTTTTACTGCCGAAAAGGGTAAACCAATCATCTCCTCTTAAAAAATCCCATTCCATTTTTTTTGGAGGGGAGAAAGATGGGTTCCTTAGCTTAAACCTTTATTGAGTTTCACCTCAAAATTCCTTTTAACTCAAATAATGTCTAAATTTTGGGGACCTGGCTCCCCTTTGAGTCATACCAAAGACACTATTTCTCAAAACTAAAAAGAGTTGGGTAAAACTCAGATGAAATTCTTTTTACTCTTGGATGCCATGCAAATTTATTTGGGAGCTAGACTGAAAAGGTTCAGGGAGGACCTGCAGAGCTGGAGACCTTTGCATTATCCACAAGCAACTGAAATGAGTCAGAAAGACTCCTTATGCTTACAACCCTAACAATAATATGTCCCACACAGTCCAACCCTTGAGGATACACTGCCCTGTATTGTTCACTGTGTTTCCCTATTCCTTGGGCTAGGACAATTAGGATTAATGAATGTTTTTGATGATAATTTTTATTAATTATTATTTTTTATTATTTTTATTATTTTATTAATGTTTTTGATAATGGACTAAATTTTATCCAGAGAGGGGTATCTACGTCCTTCCTGCAATTGAGGTAGGTCTGTAAATATGAGACTGGCTAAGTGTTGTCTCCCTGCCAAGACTGGGAGTCTCCCTGTCAATATTAGATTTGTTTCCCACTGCTTCTCCTTTTATCTCCTGCATATCAGAGACAGGTGTGATATATGACACACAGTAGGTCTGCAAGAACTTGTTTTCAGATGGGTTGACAGGGCCAAGCCCTGTCTATTAAGCATGGAGAGAGAGAGAGAGAGAGAGAGAGAGAGAGAGAGAGAGAGAGAGAGAGAGAGAGAGAGAGAGAGAGAGAGAGAGAAAGAAAGAAATGATTCCTGTGTGGCTTCCAGCTAAATGGTTTGGGATCACAGGCGCCAAGATGAAACTAGAAAACGCCCACATGTAATTTTTTTTCCTACATCTCCTTTTCCAGGGAACATCCTACATTACCTTAGAGAAGTCAAAGGGAGGGGATTCACAAAGCTGCTGACAATTCCTGGAACTGGAGCAACTGAATTATAAGAAGGTTGTTGGGCACCTAATGTGCTCAGAGCTGAGGGAGACAAAGATTAGCAAAGTCCCGGTCTCTGCCAACATGGCACTCCCAAACCAGTGAGGGGACGGATCTCAGGCACAGACAACTATAAAACCTAAGTGCTTGAGAAGAGGATGGGACGTGGCATGGGAAGGACCAAGGATCCACAAAGGGAACCTGGAGGTGGAATCAGGTCCTTCAGTTACTGACTAGGGCAACACGCTTTTCTTCTGTAAAATAAGGCTGAACTAGACAGTCTTTCCATTCTAGGGACTATTTTAAAAGAGTTAAACTCTTTCCCTGTATTCTCTTTAGCCTGCCATCAACCATGGTCATAAAATCACAAAATGTGGGAATTAGAAGGTACCTCCAGTGCTATCTAGTCCAATTTATACTGGAAAGGAATTCCTAGTCCAATTTATACTGGAAAGGAATTCCTACATACCTGACAAGTGGTCATTTTTCCTCCCTTATCCCTCCCTTCCTTCCTCCTTCTCTCCCTTCCTTCTTTTCTCCTTCATTCCCTTCCTTCCTTCCTCCCTCCCTCCCTCTCTTCCTTCCCTTCCTTCCTTCCTTTCTTCTTCCTTCCTTCTTTCCTTTCACCCTTTCCTTCTTTCTTCTCTCTTCCTCTTTTGTTTTTTATTTAATCTAATTTTTTTTCTCAGTGAATAGAACTGTTGGCCTAAAGTTGTAAAGACCTTGAGTTTTGATCCTCCAACACATACTAGTTATGTGGACTTCTCATTTTGTCTCCTTTTCCTCAACTCTCAAATGAAGTCAGTAATGACATCTACCTCCCAGGGTTGTTGTGAGAATCAAATGAAATAATTTTGTAAAGTGTTTTGCAAATATTAAATAGTTATATGGATGTTCACTATCATGCTTATTAAAGCAGAGTAGCCTTAGATTATGGTGGGCTGCTAGATTAAGGATCTTAAACGTTACTCAGCAGGTATTTGGGAATATCTGAAGATTTCTGAGCAATAAATAATAAGAAAGAACAAGGAAGATAATTCTGATTGCATTTCCAGACGTAGAGAATAAGAAGACCTAATTGTTGTTGAATTGCATCTTACTTTTTGCGACTCCATTTGGGGTTTTCTTGGCAAAGATACTGGAGTAGTTTACCATTTCCTTCTCCAGCTCATTTTACAGATGAGGAAACTGAGGCAGACAGGGTTAAGGGACTTGCCCTGTCTCACACAGCTAGTAAGTGAAGCCAGGTTTGAATTCATGAGTCTTCTCTTTGCACTTTGCCATCTAGCTGCCCCAAGAAAACCTAATAGGAAGTCCTTCCTAATAATCCAAGTAAGTTTAATGGTGGTTTGTACTAGTGTGGAGGCAGTGGGGAGAAGGGGATGGATGTGAGAGCTATTAAAGACGTGGGAAGGACAGCCTTTGGTGACTGTATGAGAAATGAGAGAAAGGAAGAAATGGAAATAACTCCAGTTAAATGCCATGCACAGAAACAATAATGTCACAAAGAAGAGCAGTTTTGCTTCAGGGGAAGAAAATTATAGGCTTGGCTTAGGACATGTTGAGTTTGAAGTGCCAATGGCACATAAATGAGACCTTTCCTAAATAGTCTGGGGGAGGAAATGAAGGGGCCCAGGTACACAGATGAATGTAATAAAAATTAGAATGCGATAAAAGATTCTAAGTAAGAAAGATCCCTTTTGGCTTGGAGAACAAGGATGGCTTTGTCAAAGAAGTAGCCTCCGGGGGAAACCTCAAAGGAGGAGGGCAAGTTGAAATAAGGGTTAAAAAGGGGGGCCCTTTTGGACACAATTGTGAGCTAAGGCACAGAGCAGGACTAATGTATGAAATGTTTAAAAGACTTTTTTTTTTTTGAGCACACAGTTCAAAGAACAGAGCAGTAAAAGATAGAATGGAAATCTGGATAAAGACCAGACAGAAGACAAAGATGAAGAAGAAATAGGGAGTCAGTGAGGGTGTTTGAGCAAGAGAGTGACGTGGTCAGAAACATAAATGAGGAAGAAAATATTGGCGGCTGTGTGAAGAGTGGAAGGATCAGGTAGAGAAACTGCTTAGGAAGCCATGGTATTGAGGATCTAGATTAAAATATTGGCCATGAGATTATAAGGAAGTGGATGGTGATGAGTAAATAGTAACAAAGAGTAGAACTTGCTGACTGGTTGACTGGAAAACAAAGAGAGGTCACAAAGAAGGAGTCAAAAATAAATCCGAAATTTGAAGATTTGGGAGATTGAGCCAGAGAAGCAGAGAAGAAGGACAGGTTTGGAGGGAAGAAAATGACTTCACTTTGAAATTAGAGTTGTAGGTACTGGCAACACAAATTTGTGGAGATGTCTCGCAAGTGGTTGGAAATGTAGGGAGTGGAATACTCGAAAAGGTCATGAGTACATCTATATAATTGTTAGTCATAGAGGATTAGGCCATGAGAACATGCAGACAGACCATCTTATATAAAAATCCTGCAACAAAATTTTGCCTGGGATTTATAAAATGAGTACAAGAAATCAAGCTCATTGAAAATCCCCAAGCTCAATCTGTTAAAGAGTCTGACAGGAAGCAATTCACTGGGTATATCTCTCCCCTTTACAGTGATTTCTGGTCCTGAATAACAATTAATTATTTAATTAATGAATAATAAAGAAGTAATACTTTATTACTGGGTGTACTTCTTCCCTTCACAATGATTTCTGGTCCCTAAATACTCATGAATTCTCAGTAATAATCCTTTCAGCAAACAATTTTTCAGCTTATGGAGAAAAGTAACAAAAGCTATAATAGAAACAAAAAAAAAAAAATGTGATTAATAAGCTTTAGGAGTGACTGGGCTATTAGCACTCTTATTCAGTGTGAAGCCAGGACAAATGTTGATGTATTTGGAAGGATGGGTGAGGCTATGAAGAACAAAGAAGTGTCCCACACCCTTGCCTTGGGAAAACTGAAGTATTACAACCTGATGAAAGGGCTAAGGGTGCTAGCCTTGGCTCATTTGAGAATGTTCAAGTTGGGAGTCATGAATGGAGGCAACTGTTAATAAAAAGGGCTGGGCATCCTAATGTGTCTCCACAAGCGAATTGATTGTACCCCCTTTATCTCTCAAGAGGAAAGTGTGTTATATAAGGGGAAACAAAGGGATTTCACAGAATGTTACAGCTGAAAAGGTGTTTGGAAAATAGTGTCAGAATTTAGAAAGATAAAGGGAATTTTGTTTAGAAAATATTGGATCACAGAGCCTATGATGTTGCCACTGAAAAAGGACCTTGGAAAATAGAATGAAATGCCATTTAGTTCAATTCCTTCCTTTGACAGTTGAGGAAATCAAGGTCTTCAGAAATGAAGGGTCTATATTCCCCAAAAGCCAATGAGTAGAAGTGGTGGGTCTTGAGCTCAACCTTCTGACTCCAAATCTATGTCTATGAAACCCAGAATTCTTCAAGGATTATAAATATCCAGGTCTTAGGGGTTAAAAATAGGGAGATAGGACCTATATTCATATTAGTACATGGTCATGGGGGAAGGGATAATCATAAGAACCAAATTTTTCTACTCTATAGGGAATGAAATCTTTTTTGGTGACAAGTCATTGGTAAAATTCTGAGAAGGGAATAATTTGATACTAGAGCATCATCTCTGTTCTCTGTCCCTGTAGAACCTGGTTAAAATTGTTAAAGGGAGTATTTTTTTTGCTTTAATATGTGTCAAATGATTTCTAAGATTCTTCCCATCATTGGGATTCTGGGATTTTCAAGATAAAGACCATTATATTTATATGAAGGCCATTATTGGTGCCCTAGGAGAGAGTCATTTCAGCAGAGTAGTGGGAAACGAGGACAGGTTCCAAGAGACTGAAAATAGGTGTTGAAAAACCAGACACAAACTAATTCTTCATGGTGACCTCCCCCTATAGAACAAAGTTCTCTTTCTGGTTATCAAGACCCCTCAATTCCTTGACCCTCACTCAGGTCTTTCCTGGCTGGAAGGGAAACCTTCCCTCTGTAAACACCCATAGAAATTCTCTCAAGGCCTCTAATCCACATATGGTGAGCCACGTACCTGCTTTTCCATGGAATTCAGTGATCTTTAATATTTCTACTGTATAATTGTTTGGGGGCACTAAATTTGTGTGCTCCACTGATCACTCCTGGCTCTCTCTCCTCTTGTCTCCCATTCTCTGAGACATGGTAATATTGAAATTAGGCCAATTAATAACCCTACAATGGCTGCTCAATGTTCAAGTACAAGGAAGAGTCAATTGTTGATAAGTCAAACTTTATTGCTGTCTTATTTTAAGGAATTGTCATGGCCACCCCAACCTTCAGTAACCTTCACCCTGATCAGCCAGCATAGAAACAAGACCCTCTTCCAGCAGAAAAAAAAATTAGGACTCACTGAAAGCTTAAGTAATAGTTAGCATACTTTTTGCAATAAAGTATTTTAGTTAAGGTATGCATGTTGATTTTTTTTGTTCTTGTACCAAATGTGTTTATTTTTTTAAAATTTCAATAACATTTTATTTTTCCAATTACATGTAGACAGTTTTCAGCATTCATTTTTTGTTCTGTTTTTGAATTGGTTTTTATGTTCAATAGTATTTTATTTTTCCAAATATCTATAAAGGCAGTTTTCAACATTCATGTTCTAAATTTTTCTCCCTCCCTTTCATACCTCCTCCCTCCCTTGGACAGCAAGAAATATTATATAGATTAAATATGGGCAATTCTTTTAAAAACATATTTCCATATTTGTCATCAACATTCATTTTTGTAAGATTTTGAATTCCAATTTTTTTTCTCCTTCCTTTCCAAGACAGCAAGCAACCTGATACAGGTTATACATATACAGTGATTTTTTAAAAGACATAATACTATTACACACTTATTAGACCATAGTGTAGTATAAATATAACTTTTATATACACTGAGAAACCAAAAATTCCAATTTGCTTTATTGTTCAGGGTCTATAACCAAACCTTCCATATCTCTAAGGTGTACCTGTCATATAAGTTATTCTCCTAGTTTGATTCATTTCACTCTGCATTAGTTCTCCCTGCGTCCTCTGACACTATTCATTTAATCATTTCTCATGGTACATAAATGTCAATCCATAAACAATTATATTTTGTTTGGCCATTCCCCAATAAGTGAACATCCTCTAAGTTTTCAGGTTTTTGCTAGTACAAACAAAGCTACTTTCAGTGTTTTTATACCTTATGGACCTCATTAGGGAATCTTCAAGTAGAGACTCGATGGTCCCTTGTCAGATAGAGACAGATTGAACTCAAACTTGCTGAGGTCCCTTCTGTCATATTTGGAGAAAATAAGGATTTGTTTCTTTTTTAAATTCGTAATAACCATAAATTCTTTGGAACTAAAAGAGATTATAAAAATGCTAAGTCAGACTTGCATTATTAGTCACGACATATTCTCACCCAGTCAGAGCCAGCCCTACTTGTTCTTTCTTTCCTCTGATCCTTAAAGCACTTAAGAAAGAGAATAATTGCTATTTCTAGTTTTTTCCAGTTTAGCAAATATGAGCTGTAGACAAACCATCAGGAGCCTTGAAAGGGTGGAATAAACCTACAGGGAAAGAAGTGAGTTTGGACATCATGTTACTTGACAGGTAAAAATGTTACAGGGGCAAGAAATAATAGATAGCATTTAAAAAATGCTTTAATGTTTGCCAAATGCTTTACAAATATTATCTCATTTTATCCTTGCAATAACCCTGGGAGGTAGGTGCTATTATAAAAGTAGAAAATGAAGCAAATATACCCAGGATCACATAGTTAGGAAGTGTCTGAGGTCAGATTTGAATTCAGATTCCAGGCTCCCTAGTTTGAATGGAATATGATTTTTCTTGGTAGAGAGTCCTTAGGGAAATTCTGAAAAGAGAACAATTGCTATAACTTACCAAATAAAACACCTTTGTAAGACCTGGTTACAATTGGCATAGGGAGGATATTTTTGCTTCAGATAAGTAAATCAGGAGATCTCTAAGATTCCTCCCATCATTGGGATTCCTCCACCATTGGGCCCCTTGATTTTTTTCCCACATCTTTGCTTTGATATAAGTCCTGATTTCAGCATCTAGAAAGACACTCTAGTATAATGAACAGAGTACTGGACTTGACGTGGGCCAGCTACTAACTATGTGACCTCAGATAGATAATTTCTTCTCTTGGAAAGGCTTGCCAACCACCATCTTCATTCCAAAGTACTGATCACTGCTGGAAACAGCCCTATATTCTTGCAGGCTGTTAAAACTGCAGACATAATTGTTTTAATATTTAGGTATTTCAGTGTCACTGTTCTGGTTTAAAAAAAAAAAAAAGTCTTCCTTGCTCCCTATTACTTCTAGAATAAATGAATATTCCTTAGTGTAGCATTTAAGGCCTTCCAGCATCTGGCTCTAAATTACCTTATCACACTTATTATGTCTCATCCATGTCTTCAATTTCTTATTTGAATTGGATTACCAGCTCTTCCCGTTTTTTGGTGGCAAAGGTCAAGTCCAAAGCATCTGTACAGTAGGCAAATTCTATATAATATAATCGTGTTTGTATTTATTCTCTCTTTATAATATAATTGTGTTTATATTTACTCTCATAAGGTAAGTGGAGTTATCAGTTCTCTTTATTTTTGAAATTTGTTCAGAAGCAAATCACTGGTTTCCTAATAATATTGAAATAACATCTCTTTCCTTACTTCTCCCCAACCTCCACCATAAATATATATCTATATCTATCCATATATTTCACACTATTGGAAGTCCTTGGTTCTGTTTTTATGCTAGCTGAAAGAAAAGAAAGCATGATGTAATAGATAAAAAATTTTATTTTGGAGTCAGTCCTGGGCAAGTAACTTATCTTTTTCCTAAACGTGCTATATATCCAAGCAAATGTCTATAGGAATCCCTAAAGAAGGGATTGTTGTTACTAATTCAGATGTGTCCAACTCTTTGTAACTCATTTGGATTTTTCTTGTTAGATATTGGAGTGATTTTCTATTTCCTTTTCCAGCTCATTTTACAGATGAGGAAACTGAGGCAAACAGGGTTAAGTGACTTGCCCAGAGTCACACAATTAAGAAGTGTCTGTAGTCATATCATTTTCCCAACCCATTTTCTCCACCCTCTTCCCTGGCTTCCTTCAATCTCAGCTAAAATCCCACTTTCTACAAAAAAGTCTTTCCTGGTTCCCTTTATGCAATTGTTTTCCCTGTGGTGATTATCTCCAATTTACTCTATCTGTCTTATTTGGTATTTGACATGTTGTTTCCCCCATTAAACTGTGAGCTCCTTGAGGACAGGGACTATCTTTTAGCCTTCTTTGTATTTCCAGAACTTAGCCCAAACTAGGTTCATAGTAGGTACTTAATAAATGCTTGTTGCCCGATTTCTTTTTAATTGTGTTTATCATGGCTCTTACACATAGTAGATTTTTCGAGTAGCTTTTTTAGTTGACTTGCTAGGGTTTTCTAAGTATACCATCATATCATCTGCAAAAGAGTGATAATTTGGTTTTCTCATAACCTACTCTAATTCCTTCAATTTCTTTTTCTTCCCTTATTGCCAAAGCTAACATTTCTAATACAATATTGACTAATAATGGTGATAGTGAACAGCTTTGCTTTATCCCTTATCTTACTGGGAATGCTTCTATTTTATCCCCATTACATACAATGCTTGCTGATGATTTTAGATAGACGCTATTGATCATTTTAAGGAAAATTTCTGTTTATTCCTATGCTCTCTAGTGTTTTTTGTTTTTTTTTTAAATAGGAATGGGTATTGGATTTTGTCAAATGCATTTCCTGCATCTCTTGAGATAATCATGTGATTTCCACACAGCAGATTTTTAAAACACAGTTGTTGAATGAGTAATAGATGATACACATTGAAAAATCCACTTAGTCAACTTGGGAAATTTTCTCACTCTTTCAGGCCCTCAGTTTCTTTGCTTGTGAAATGGAGTTAATAAATATTGTTCTGATTCCTTCCAGAAATTATTGCAAGACTCCCATGAGGCTATATATGGGAAACACTTTGTTAAGCTTACGATATTGAACACAAAAAATAGGACTTGTGATAATTATGTGGAAAGAATGGCTGCCCACAATACCCAGCCCTTTTTCTGGTGAAGGTTTGGATAGGGGCAGTGAAAGGGAACAATGCCCTAGGCAGGAGTAAAGAAATCTCATCTCCAGATCTTTGTTTTCCTTTTCAGATAATTTCCTGGGAGTCTCACACCATCTCTGCCAGCAAAATCAGTTCTCATTCAGTGTTCTGGGGCATCACTTTCTGAGTTGGGAAGATTCCTGGTCCATCTGGCTAATTAGCGGCTACAATGGAATGGAAAGTATGTTGGGCTTGGAATAAGAATAAGATGGTTTAAACCTCAGCTTTGTCACTAGCTAGCTGTGTGAGCAGGGGAAATCTGCATTTCAGTGTCCTTCCCAGAAAAAAATTGGGTATAATTCTACTTTCATGGCTTATACTATAGAAAAGTTTTGAGCAAAGTGCTCTACAAAGATTTAACTATGATAAGTCTTGCCACCCTATTCTTCTGAACTTTAAAAATGGGGTTCAGATATAAACAGCCTTGAAAAAAAACACTATGCTGCCATTATTCCTTTGTAGTCAATATTTTATGAACTATTGCACAGAAGACTGAAATAGTCATTTGGTTTTGTTGTTCTTGTTATTGAAATAACAATTTGTTTAGGCTTTTTATGTTTTTGCTTTAGTTTGGTTTTTTGGAATTAAGCAAAAGTATTAGGATATAAGTTCATCCCCTGTAGGGTCACTGAAATCCTCCTTATAGAATTTGAGTAGCAGTTAGAAGGACAAGGATGGTCTAGATTACATCATCTTTACACCTGATTTTGAACTCATTATCAAATCTCTATACTATGAAACTTCTTTAATTCTATATGACTTTAAGAATATAAGAAAGGAAGGAGCAAAGGAAGAAAAAAAAGTGGGAAGAAAGGGAGGAAAGAAGGAAGGAATCATAACTCATATCACATGAGTTTTTGTTTAATCACAAAATCACATGAGATTTTGTTTAAAATCTGTCACAGTTCATTTTAAAATTCTGAAAAAATAGATTGAGATGAATATCCCACAGTAATTGTTTTAACAGTGTTCTCATTCAGTTTTCATTTCAAAATGCCAAGAAATCTCTTAATATATTATCTCACAGCTTTCTCCTTGAAGTCTTTATTCTTTATATGTTATACTATTCCTACTACCACTATCGCCACCACCACTACCATTACTACCACTATTACTACCATCACCACCATCGAAGAAAAGAGGTAAGCTTGCTTTATGTGAGAGCCAGAATATTTCCTTGAAAAGAGTTCCATTTTTTGAGGTCTGGAAACCTGGATTCAAATAATGGCTTTGCTGCTTACTACTTGCACAATCTTGAGCAAATCACTTCCTTTCTCTGGGTTTCAGTTTCCACATCTATTAAAACAGAGATAATAATCCTGTTACTATAGCTCACAAATTTGCAAGGAAGAAAATATGTAGTTATATTTAGACCAAGTAGAACTGATACCACTGGGAAGGGCAATGGTAGCAAAAGCATAAAACCAGTTCTCCAGGAGAAACAATGTACACACAACACATTTTTAAGTTTAATCCACATTAATGACATTTTCTCCATCACTTTCTCAAATCTAGACAATCAAAAAAGCAAAAAACAAGATTTGGAGCAGGTGCTGTTTTCCAAGGTGTAAATGCTTACTCTGAAAATTTAAAAATCAGTTCCCAAGATCCAGTCTAATTACTTCCAGCATTCTGCTGCAATATCAGACACAAAGAGGCAAAGCCAGGGAGTTAACTAGCTTTCAAAGTCAGAGAGAGCTTGCTGTTAGCCTAGAGTCTCTTTTGGAGGCATAGTACTGGGAGAATGAGCCCTTCATGGACAGCATCTGGTCTTTACTGAACAGGGTTAGGCTGTTCTTCATTAAGAATGATGCTGAACAAACCATGAAATCCAATATTTCTAAGCTTGAATGGCCAGAGTTTCCTGCACATCCTTGATAGGGAATAATCTTGTGACAGTTTTGTGGGTACTATGGGACACTCATTTCAGTATCAGGGGAAGGCAACAATTCCTTCATTTCTGTTGATTTCCCTTTTCCCTCTTTTAATGCATTCTAGAGAGAATAAACTTGTCCTAAGGGAAGAGTTAATTGTCAAGTAGTGCTAGAAACTCCAGTTTATCCTTTTAATGCCTCCCTGGTACCTTGGGAATTTCTGTACCATTATTTAGTCGGAAGCTCTAGAACTAGAGTTCAAATTCTTATTCTAGCTTTATGAGCTATGTGATCTTAGTTAACTCACTTTCCTCCTTCTGTCCTGTTTTCTCTTATGTTAAATAATGGGGTGGAATAGTGTGGGGTGGAATTGGGATCCCTTCTAATTCTGATGATCCACATTCTAAGTTCTTTTAACTCTGAAGAATCCCACCAGCTACAAATGTTCAGAGGTGCTTATTTGCATGCTTGTTGCTTGATTTCCTGGAAGATTATCTTAATTCTTCCCATTTGCTTTGCCTATAAAAATCCTAAAATTCCTATAAATAATCAAGTAGAAGTTTTTCAAAATTGTTCTTTATGGGTAAATTAACAGGGCCCTTGGTCCAGGAGTTTGGGGTCAGTATTATAGTATTTGAATGAATAGAATTCAGACCCTAAAAAGCCCTTGCGACATTACACTTATGCTTTTCTGAAAGGAGAGAATCAAATTTTAGAGTAGCATCTCTCACTGAGACTCCGGAATCGCACCTTCAAAACTACTGGACCTGGCTCTAGATGTCAATTTAAGTCCAATAAAGTCAGCAAACATTTATTTTGTGCCATTTACCTGCTGAACAAACAAACTGAAAGATGATACTTTCCCATGTTCCAGTTTGAGAAGGTAAGAATATGATGAGGTTAAGGAGAACACTGAATAGTTTTAGGAACAATCACTCAAGGAAATCACTTTCAACTAGGAAGGCTTCATAGATCAAAGAGGGAGTTTAAAAGGGCTTTAAAAGAAAGGATTACATTAAGCAAATACATGGGAAAAGGTCACTCCAAGGATGGGAGACACACTAATGCACAGTTTAGAATAGACTTCCCCCCAATCAATCGATCAATAAACATTTAATAAGCACCCACTATGTGCCAGGCACTGTGTTGAGTGAAAGACTTTTGTGTAACTGCAAGATTTTTTTTTTACTCATCCTCTCCTATCTATTCTTATTATCATTACCTTAGCTCACATCCCACTTTTTATATTTAAAAATGGGTAAAATAATCAACTAATCAATCAGCAAACATTTATTAGGCACTTACTATGTTCCTGGCATTGTGGTAGGGGCTGTAGATGATAAGAAAACAAATGACAAATCATCCCTGTGACTGGGAAGACAGATTGAAGCCAGACTATAGAAGTTCAAGAGTTTAATTTTTTTAGAGGCAATAGGGAGACCTTGAATATTTTTGAGTAGGAGGTTAATATGGTCAGACTGGATCAGTAAAATATTTTTTTTCCAGCAATTGTGTAAACATTAAGCTGTAGATGAGAAAGAGGACTTAGGACAAATAAGGAGTGATGGATGGGGACCCTGAATTAGGATGGTGATAGTAGAAGAAGAGAGGATGGGGTGGACAAAAGAGATATTTCAAAGGTAGAATCCACAAAAGCCTCCCTTGGGCCTCCTCCCTTATCAGTTCTAATCATGCCATTACTAATTCTTCCAGCCCTCTCCGAGAATACAATCTCCCTGGGCCTAATTTTTCTCACCTGTGAAATGAAGCTAATGATCTTTCCCTATTTCCCAGGGTGGTTGTGAAAGGTAAAACTGAGATAAGGGATGTAGGAGCACTTCCTAAGGGAAGATAGCAGGGCCTGGAAAGGTGAACGTGTTCTGCTGGAGTCCTTGAAAATGACTGACTTCTGAGAAATGAAATGAAATGGGAAAATGCATGAGGGAATTAAGGTTCTATTCCCTACTTTATTTCTAAGTGGCCCTCGCCAAATCAGTTCATTTCTCTGGATATCAGTTCAAACTCCCTCTCTGTCAAATGAGGCTAATAATATCTTCTCTCTCCAAGGATTATTTTGGGAGGCCTACGGGAAAACGGGTGGAAAATTTTGGGAATCATGAAATGACATGTCATCATGATATCCTAGAATTTTAGAACAAGAAAGGACTTGCAGTAACCACCCTGTGGATTTGTTAATAATCTTTTTTGTTTTGCAAATGGGGATAGGCACGGCATCCAAAAATAAAAGAAATTATGGTCTTGCTTGTCTTCTGTCCTGATCAGACCATGGCTAGATTATTGAATTCAATTTAGGATCGACAATTAAGGACTTTAATAAGCTATTGGGTGATGGAGATGGTGAAGGCTTCCAAGTTCAGGCTAACTAAGGATAAATTGAAAAAACTAAATACAGTTAGCTTAGAGAATAGAAGACTTGGCCATGGGGTAGAGAATGGGAAATATCACAACTATTTTCAAGTACTTATCCCATGGAGAAAAAAAAATTGCTCTGTTTGTCCCAGAGGGCCAAATGGAGCAATGGATGGAGGTGGCAAATGGACTAAATTAGACTTCATTTAAAGAAAATTGGCAATGAGAGCTTTATGAAAGTGGAGTGATTGTGTTATATGGTAGTGAGTTCTCTGTCATTGGAGATCTACAAGTAAAGACTGGATAACCATCCCTCCATCATACTGCTCAGAGAATTCCTTGTTCATTTTTATGTTGAATTAAATGGTCCTTTCCAACATGAATTCTGTAAATTCTGTAAAAGTGAGTTTCAGAGAAAGGAACTTACATAACTATTACGTACATACTGTTATATAACTACAGTGACAGAAGCAGGGGTAGACCCATAAAATTTTTGAGTCTCAGCCCAGTACCCTTTCCATTTTCTCCTATATGTCAATATTATCAATACTCTTCTTAGACTCTGGATTACTGCCCTCTTTCATTCCCCAGTGGTCAGAATAATGAGGTCTTGGGTGTAGCTGGCAGAGAAAGAATGAAATATTGTAGAATTGCTCCCTGGGGCAGGCAGGGAAGGGCACGGCTCCGAATCAGCTTAGCCCCATGGTCCCTCCCTTCATGGAGATCATGGGCAACCCCACCTTGCTATGTCCTATCAGAAATCTAAGTCATGTCCCTGCGGGTAAATCTGCCCTACAAACTTGTCCATAGCTCACTATCTTTGCTAAATCCCTCTTGAGGTTATAGCCCATCACGGCCCTCTCTCTTGATATCTTTCTCCTTCCTGCTTCCCCCATGCCATGTGATGTCTCTCTTGTCAACCCCTACCATGCCTTAGCTGATTTTCATCTTCTTATAGCTAACTCTTTTAGGGTGTTAAGTCTCTTCTGCTATTTAACCTGCCTGCTAAGAGTATATTTCAACCTCACAGGGTGTTCAATTGTGAGTTCCACGAGGGAACTTGTATTTTCCAGACAGTCACAGGAAAAGGAGGATTTTCCTAACAGGTTCCAGCCAAGAAGTTTGCTGAAAAGACTGTTCTTCCCTGAGCCTAGTAGTAGCAATGTCCGACACCTCCTACCGCCACCCACTTCTTAGTTGAAACCAGTAATACTTTAAAAATCAGTGACCTTTTCCTTTAGGAAAGAACTGTGTTTTATAGCAATGATACATAGGTAGATAGATAGACAGACAGACAGACAGATAGATGATAGATAGCTAGATAGATGGATGGATGAATGGATAGATGGATGGAGAGATAGATGGATGGGTAGATAGATAGATACATAGATAGATAGATAGATAGATAGATAGA
>NC_133617.1:79943539-79958539 GCF_048593235.1 Sminthopsis crassicaudata | reverse complement strand
GTTACTGTGACTTTTAAAATTTATCAAATTTATCTAAAAATTATCTAAAAAAATCTTTATTTATATAATTCATATCAGTCAAGATTTATAACATTAGTTATTTAAACTGATCACTTAAATATTTTAATTTATTTAAAATATGATAATAAACTAATTACATGTTAACATTTTTATGAAAAATAACTTTTCTGAAACAAGTAAATCTGTAAAAATGACATTATCTTACACATTTTGGGGAAACTCTTTAATGTCTAGCTTAATAGACGACAGCTACATTCTCATATTTGTTTCTGTATTATTCTGTTGTCATATGTTATTTTGGTTAAAGTATTTAAAGAGAGTCTGGCACCATATCGATCTAAAGTTGGAAAAGGGAAGAGTTATTTTAATAGGCAAATAATATATTAGTATTTATATAAACATAGTTTTCACCTTGAGGATAGCTGAAAGAATCTCAGGTTCCCCCAGGGGTGTGCGGACCATATTTTGAGATTTAAATAAGCATCTATTAAGTCAAAGATCATAATATGAAATTGTGTTGAAAAGAAAAGGCTTGATGTCTTTATTCTCCCTGTATCTATATGTTACATTTATTTTCATGTATTTTGCTAATCATTTTCCAATCTATCTGGAGAATTGAGATTTAGTTATTTTGCCTCTACTCTGGTCAGTGTACCCTTGCTATACTTGTCCATGCTTACCTGGATTCCACATTGGAAGAAAGATATGAGTTGTTATCTGGGAAGGCTGAGGGACCAGAATGAGGGACAAAGGTTGTTTTGTTAGTAATCCTAACAAAAGGTGGGAAGGAAAGAAATAGGTATTAATTAGGCATCGACTGTATACTAGACACTGCATTAAACACTTAATAATGTTGATCTCATTTGATCCTCACAATATTCTGGGAGGTGGAGGTGTTCTGTAAGTTAACAGATGAGAAAATGGAGGCAGGCAGAAGTCACATAGTCACAAAATGTTTGAGGTTGGATTAGATCTGACAAGAAGCTAAAGGAACTGGGGACATTCTTCTTCTTCTTCTTCTTGGGGACATTCTTCTTCTTCTTCTTCTTCTTCTTCTTCTTCTTCTTCTTCTTCTTCTTCTTCTTCTTCTTCTTCTTCTTCTTCTTCTTCTTCTTCTTCTTCTTCTTTCAGCAATGGGGGTTAAGTGACTTGCCCAGGGTCACACAACCAGGAAGGGTTAAGTGTCTGAAGTTGGATTTGAACTCAGGTCCTCCTGACTCTATCCACTGTGCCATCTAGCTGCCCCATAGTTGCCTTATTCTAAAGAACTATGATGGTACAGAGGGGAGAAGGCATTTTGTTTACTTTTTTTTCTCTTTTGTCCTAGCTAGTTGGATTCTGGCATCTTGAATATACAAGTGAGCTCCTGGCTTTGAAGCAGCCCTGCTTTCTACCCTACCCTACCTGGTATGCCAGATAATTCACAGTTTCAGAAATTGCCATTTTAGCTTAAATACATTTTTCCTTTCTGGCCAGCTGCAAAGTACAGTGTAAATAGAAGAAAGGGGAAAAATGAGTATTTTCTAGGATGGAACTAGGAAGCAACAAAAGGAGCAAGACAGGGAGCAAGTCTATCAGCTCAGTATCAGGAAGACCCTCAGAACAATTAGCACTGTGGCTGCCTTGGGGGGAGGCCCCTATGTCTTTTAGCAGAAGTCAGAAAACCACTTGTCAGGGAGAATGCTGGAGGAATGGGAGATGGATTATTGCTCTGGGATGAATTAGACTAAGAGGTCCAGTTGGCTTCTAAGGTCCCTTCCAGCTTGGAATCTATGCTCCCATGATACATTTGAGCTCCTTTCTACTTCTCAGATACTTTAATTCTTTCAGTATTCTCACCAGGATTTATGAAAATGGTTTCATCAGCCAAAGAGACTTCTCATTAGTTCTCCCGAGATTAGAAGCTTCTTTTTTAATGTTTTAATATATTTTATTTTCTCAATTACACATAAAAATATTTTTTACATTTGCTTTTCAAACTTTGAGTTCCATAATCTCTTCTTTCCTTTCTCTCCACTGCCTGAGAAGGCACATGTGAAGTTATCAAACTATTTTCATCAAAGTCATATTGCAAAAGAAAACATGCATCTCCCACAAAAATATCCCTCCAGAAAAAATTTTTTAAAGACCAGAATTCACACCTAGATTTTTTTTGCTTAATAATAATTTTTCCCAATTACACATAAAAATAGTTTTCAACATTCATTTTTAAAAGATTTTGGTTTCTAAATTTTTGTCCCTTCCTCCCTTTCTTCCCCCCTCGTCAAGTCAGCAAGCAATCTATTATAAGTTATACATGCATAATCATTTTAAAGATATTACCTTATTAGTCATGTAAAAGAAAAATCAGAAAAAGAAAAAAAACACAAGAAAGAAAAAAACAAAGAAAAAGTAAAAATAATATGCTTTGATATACATGCAGCCTCCATAGTTCTTTCTCTCCAGAACTCTTGACTTGGTTTGGAGCACAGAACTAAATATAAAGTAGGGACCCCAGCACAGCTGATCTCCATATTTCTATAGGTCTTAGTCAACTTCAAGACCCTAAAGAATGGGTGCTGTCATTCTTGATATTACACACTCATGTGCATACATATGTGCACATACAATTACACACATGTATGCACACATGATTTTCCTTAAAGCAACAGAAAAGCAAGGAAGGATAGAAACAATGATCTGGATCTTTCTGAGTAAAACAGTACATGAATTTGAAAAAAGCTGGCTATTTAGATTAGTATGACTTCTTCTCAATACCTGTTTTCTCCCCCCCCCCACAACCACATGTGTTGAAACAGGTTAAATAGACAGCAAACATTCTAAAGTCCTGGGGGAAAGGTGTATTTGAAAAGTCTTAAGTACTGTCGTCAGGTTCTCATCCTCTAAGCCTGCTTATAAACTGAAGCATGTGCTTTCTTGTCTTGGGTGGCAAGAAAATGGGGGGGAAAGTGAGGGAGGTTACTGAGTTATTAAGAAAAAATGGAAAGAAAGAAAGAAAGAAAGAAAGAAAGAAAGAAAGAAAGAAAGAAAGAAAGAAAGAAAGAAAGAAAGAAAGAAAGAAAGAAAGAAAGAAAGAAAGAAAGAAAGAAAGAAAGAAAGAAAGAAAGAAAGAAAGAAAGAAAGAAAGAAAGAAAGAAAGAAATTTGAACAGATTTTGGACTTCCTATTAATTTAGTAGAAAAAGGCCAGACTTAGAGACAGAAGAACTAGCCAGATTGAAGGTCCTGGCTTGGACATCAATTCATTCTGAGCTCTCCCAGCCTCAGCCTTCTCATCTGAAATATGGGTGTGAGAATTCTGTAACTACTCAAAGTATCTCAGGAAAGTGTCCCAGCTATAGAACTGTGAGCTAGTTTTAGATGGGGAGATATTCACATGCACTAATAACTTAGTAAGCAATATGATTCAGTTATCAAATACCAGAGCTGGAAGGGATATTGGAGAGCGCCCGCCCTACCTCTTCGTTTTTCAGAAGATGAAACTTAGTCCCACAGGTGGAAAAATGATTACCCGACATCCTACAGAACTGTAATGGCTGAGCTTGAATTCAAAAGAAGGCTTCTCAGAAGTCAGCACTATTTCCACCTTGCCACAATTCCGTGTTGTGGACACTGAATGCTTTGGGAGTTACTGGTTGGAGGGTGGGGTAGGAAATACAAGCAACCTAATCTGTTGGTTGATTCCAAGTCCATAAAATGACTGGTTTTTGTTTTGTTTTTGTAGGTTTGTTTGCTTTACTTTTGTCCCAGATATTTGAATACTATATGACTAGATATATGAGTAAATTGATAGTTTTAAAACTGATCCAGGGATATGCTGATAACCATTTAACAATTGGATTTCCAAGGAGAAAAATAAATTAACCAGACCACATTTTAAAATTTAATATGCACTATTAATTAATATTATGCATTATTATGCATAATAGTTACAAATAATATACATTACTGTGCATTTTACTTTCTCTGTTACTTTCTTAAGTTTACACTATCAATAAAATAATAAATCAAGCCTTAATTTGTAGCATTTGTTGATTTCCAAGATATAAGACTTAGACTGAAAACTTAATGATGGATTCTAGCCCATTCCTAAAGTGGCCCCGCTTTCCGCCCCACCTAGTAAGCCAGAGAGAGAGAGACTTAGAAACGACACTTAAAGTGACTTAAAGTGCACTTTTCCTATCTGGACATCAAGAAATGAACAGTAAATGGGAAGAAATTGGGGACCTTACTCTACCCCAGGTGTTACAACTGTTCTTGCATTCCCACCTCAAGCCAAACTCAAGCAACGCCCTTTGACTCATTTGCGGTTCACGAATTCTCCTTTCCCTTGACTACCCTCCTGTGGTAGAACGTACGAGCTCCGAAGTTCCCCAAAAGGAGGAATCAGAAGTAGTACAGCCACAGGTTATCTGAGCTAGAATGGCTCTTAAATCACAGAGCTGGGAAAGCCTTAGACTAGAACATGGCTGAGCTAGGACCTATCCATACACACCCACACCACAGAGCATACATACATGCCTGCATATAGACACACACACATATATGTGTATACTTCTCTCTATCCATATATACATGCATGTACGTGGATACATATAAATATACGTCAGAGAGGGACAAACTGGAAGACTTAGATGTCATGAAGGTCAGCCTTTCCATTTTACAGATGAGAAAACTAAGACCTTTAAGGGTCATAAGACCAGACTAAGGTCACCAAATAAATCAGTGGAGAAATAAGCAGTGCAATTCCCTTTCTACTCTGCTCTAAAAGAAGCCAGCAGTCTGGATAAGCTATAAGATTTATAAGAATTAAGTGCATTCATTCATTCATTCCAAAACCATGTCAAATGCTTAGCTGTTCAAGGCCCTGTGTTTGGGACTATGGGAGGACCAAGATAACTACAATGCAAGGAGTTTGTGGTCCAGTAATGATATCAATCCACATTTGTTTGGCACTTTAAGGCTTTACAGAGTATTTGCCACATCAACCTTGTGAGGTAGGAAGCCCAAGAAATGTTACCCCATCCTATGGGCAAGAGACCAGAGATAGGGAGTGAAAGGCTTATGGTCACCCTTAAGTGACAGAGCTGAAATTCGAGCCCAGGTCGTGGGCAAATCGAGCCCTCTTTGTGCTAAAGCCTGCTGCCTCTCCACAGCTTGTACGGGTACAAGAACGCTGGTGAGAAGTCCAACTCCATGAGGAGAACAGAGCAGGATCATAGGACCGTAATGGTACCAGGTTTGATGGCGGAGAAATCCCTGCCGGTTCAGGGGACGAGGGAAGATGGGGCTGCAGCTGGGCTTTGAGGGATGAGGGGGTATCAGCAGGTGGAGGCAGGGCAGGGAGAAAGTCTCATCAGCAGAGACCACAGGTGTGCACAGAGCAGATGCGGCTGTGCCCAGTGAGAGGCAGATACCTGGCAAGAGCGTGCCCTGAGCACAAGGGTGCCCGTCTGAACACGTGCTTATAGAATAGAAAGCATTGAATTCTTGAAGAAAAGGGTCTTGACCTTCCTAGGGACTTCCAGACCATGCTGCCTCCACTCAAATCATCTTCACCTCCTTTCCGCTACCATATACACACCCTTTTCCAACTCCTCTTCACACATTTTCTCTCTGCTTTCCTCTCATACTAACAGAATTATGTCCTATTAGAAAATAAACTCTTTGAGGGTAGATATCTGATTGCTTCCTTTTGTTTGAATTCCCAGTGTTTAGCACAGTGTCTGGAACATAGTAATGGTTCACTTATTCATTCATTCATTTTCTCACTCACTCTCTCCTATCTATCTATCTGTCTGTCTGTCTATCTATCTATCTATCTACCTATCTAGCTTTATTTTGATCTATCTAGTCATCCATCTACTCACTGGGCTGTTTTGAGGAAAACCATTTGTAAATATTAAGGCTCCGCAGAAATGGGAGTTTTTCCCTCTTCCTCGTTGCTCCTCATTATGGCAGAAACTTACCAAACCGAGCGGAAATCAGGATGGTCTCGCAGTAAGCATCGGAAGATGAGCAGTTGGTGGGACTCTGGTCCTTTCCCCGGCAGCTGTCCCCCACACACGTGTAGCACTGCAGAGCACTGCCTGTGGGAAGAACCAAACCAGACTGGTCACTGGCCACACAGAGAGCGGGATACAAATGGCAGGTGGTCGTAGTAGTGGTAGTAGTAGCATACTATCTCCCAGCATTGTTGTGAGAGTCAAATCAGATAAAGTGCTTGCCGGAGTGCCTGGCACATAATAGGTGCTTAATAAATGTTTATTCTCTTCTCTTATTCTTAGCACAACGCCCAGTATACAGTAAATATTTAACAAATGCTTGAGGCAGATAAATGGAGCAGTAGAAAGAGTGCCAGACACGGGGTCTTCCTGCATTCAAATCTGTGACTCTGGGCAAGTCACTTACCCCAGTTTAACTTAGTTTTCTCATCTGTAAAATGAGCTGGAGAAGGAAATGGCAAACACTGCAGTATCCTTGACAAGAAAATCCCAAATGGGATCATGAAGAGTTGAACATGACTAAAATGGTTAAGCAAAATTAAATTATTTTTAGTAGGTTGAATGAAAATACAATATTAGTGCTGGGTTGAGCATGAGAGATGATCTTAGAACCAGAAATCGTATTAAGTAGGAGGGACTTTTAAAAATCCAACATAAAATGTAATATACCAAAGCTGGAAAAGATGATAGAATACTGAAGGTTAAAGCTAAGGGATCTTCTAGACCGATGTTCTCACTTATAGATTCAGGAAATAAAGCTGAGGAAGGGCCTAAATGAGAGAGCCCGGTCAGACACAGCAGGAGCATGATGTTCAGTTCTCAGAGCTCAGTCCTTCAAACTAGAAGTCATAGATGTTAGTCCTGCCTGTGACATCATTGATTCCATGACCCTGAAGAAGTCACTTAAAAGCCTTCCACTGCCCTAAGAAATTCTGTAAGACTTTTTAAGTTTTAAAGGAATTAAACTAACATTAGAGGGGGGGGGGTCTCCTCATCTGGGAATTCCTTTCCCAAAGAAATCACAGATCCGGTCCCTCTTTCCTATCTTGATACTACATTTTAGAATCACCACTGACAAGATGGAGGAAGGTGATCAGGTGAGGAGAGAACTGAAGATCATACCACTCAGATATTACTTGAAAGAACTGGGAGTTTTTTTAATTAGTCTGAAGAAGATAAGACTAAGTGGGTTGACTTCTGCCTTCAAATCTCTGAAGGGCTGCTGTGTGGAAGATGGAACGGATTTATTCTTTTTGATCCCAAAATCGAGAGCCATGGGTTGAAAAAGGAACAAAAAAGGGATTAGGGCCAAGACTCCATTGTAAAGGAATTCTTCTGTCTGAGTCCAGGGCCCTGTCCACTAACTAAGCCAGCCACACTGCCAGGATGTTTGAGTGTTAAAGTTACAGTGCCTGCTCTAGGCCCCAGAGGTCCATTTCTGGGACCCAGCCTGAATGGAGCTGCCCAGGTCTGTGTGTCCACCCATGATGTGGCAAGTTTCATAGGCTATTCCTTATAATAAAGCAACCAAAGGGACCGCCTCAGTCAGCAGTGAGCCCCTGTTCCTGGAAGGATCCCACCTGTAAGGGATTTCGGCACTGGATGAGACAATGGACCCTATAATCTATGTGGTTCCCAGTACCAACACTCTTTGATTCCAAAATGCATAAAGACTTTATGAAACCTGCTAAGTGAAGCTGCAGCCTTTCTGAATTTCAGAATTCTCCAGACAGAAACAGAGACAGAAGCAAAAAATTAAAAGCTGTCATTCCTCAAACCCTTTATGGTTTACAAAGTGCTTTCCTCCCAGAAGCCTAATGGGGAAAGCAGAACTAGTTTGGAGATGTGCATTTACAGAGGAGGAAAATGAGATTCAGAGACCAGGAGCAGCTTGTGTGTGATCATATAGCTAATAAGTAGCAGAATCAAACACTTGGGAGTTGCACCTGGCTCCAGGTGGAGATTGTGTCCCCGAAAAGTCCCTTCCTGCTCTGGAGTACTGACAGATAGGAGGTACTAGCCTGGGAGTCAGGATCTGAGTTCAAACCTCACCCTTCTGACCACTGGTATTGGTTAGCATCTTGCACCAAAAAGCTGTATGTAGAAGCTGGGAATGATCTGGGACGAAGACTGCCCTGCAAGAAGTCTCAGGCAGGTGAGTGGCTCTACCTTGTTTGTGGTTACTCTGAAGGCATGGTTCCTAATGGTTCTTCAAGGTCTCCGGCCTAGCAGGACCACATGCTATTCCCTGAACATGGTCTGTGCTTTATGGAGCACACTTTTTGTGCTTTTTGCTCACACTTTTCCCTCTCATTCTTTTGCTAAACTTCAGCCCACCTTGAAAAACCAACTCAAATGCCTCCTTCTCTTTCTAATCTCTCTCCTTCCAATCACAGTCAGATCCTCTCTGGAGGATCTCCCCCAGCATTTTATTTTCTTAAATAAAATGTCTTTTTTCTTTAATTTTTTAATTAATTATTTTAAATTAATTTTTCTTAAATAAAAACTCTCTGATGCACCTATTGTGTATTATTGGGCATGGCCTTCATGCATTTTTGTGTTCATGTACCACTACTTAGATGGATATATCTGTGAGGATGGTAATGATGTCCAATCTAAATTTTTTGTCCTTCCCAGTGCCTGACACAGAATTATAATATCAAAAAATTTCAGAGGCCGCCTCTAAACTAATCTATACCTGAACAATAATCTCTACAACATTCTCAATGACCAGTTCTCATGCCTTTGAATATAGACTATAACGGCTGGAAAAGACTGTGTAAAAGGTATCTCAATGCTCAAGAGAAAGTAAAAGCATGATAAGGAAAACCTTAATCGACAATAACAAAAGAATTATTGGTTCAGTGATAAGATGGGTAGGGCCAGGAACATATACGCAATAAATATTTCAGTAACTGTAGTTTAAAGAAACATCCTACAGTACACTATGAATGGAAGGCTTTCTTCATTTTTGACCTCTTACAGGGTATGTAAAAAAGGACAGATGGGTGGTATAGTGAATAGAGTACTGGCCTGGGAGTCAGGACTTGAGTTCAAACTCGGCTTCTATACGTATTAGCTGTATGACCCTGGATAAGTCCCTTAACCCTGTTTGCTTCAGTCTGTAAAATGAACTGGAGAAGGAAATGGAAAACCACTCCTATATTTTTACCAAGAAAACCCTAAGCAGGGTCACAGGGAGTCAGATATGACCCAAACAACAAGAACAAGAGTCATTGCCCCAATCCTGGGTGACTTGGGAAGAACTTTGGGCCTGGCTTCTACTCCATCCCCAATCTGGCCCTGTGGCAAATTGCTTTGTCTCTGGTCTTGATTTCCTTTTCTGTAACAGAGATGGTTATGTTATCTCTGAAGTTTCTTCCAGGTTTATCATTTTATGTTAAACTTCTCTGACCATTGTAACATAAAGGAGAGGACTGGAAAAATTATTCCAACACTCACACCTCTTTTCCATAAAAAGACCCCAAAATTTTTGGTCTTAATCATCTGGAGATTGGGAGGGGAACATAGCTATTGTGCTTTATTTGTTTACCAGCCTAGTTTTTCTATGATCCCTTGATTTGCCTAAGACTAGCCACTGTCCTTTTCCATGGACAGGAAGAAAAAATGTTAATTAAATATTTAGGAGACTCAGATTTTACAGCAGGAGTTCTCTGATAAATCAGATGAACCCCATGGTATCTCAGAGAGGTTCTGTGAAAAGCCAAAGGTAAGCTGCAGTAATATTTAATTTTAAGTGGTATTCAAAATAAAATAGAAGCAGTCAATGTCGGTAATCACCATTAGATAACCAGAGACAGGCTGGTGGATAGCTTCAGTTCAGGAATTCTGAACACAATTGGACTAAAGTTGATTGAGTCAATATGGCAAGTTCCTAGGGGACCAGGTTGGGAGGTGAGGCAACTGGACTGCTTAAGGAAGGATGAAATGGCCCAAACTAGGGGAGGTCAAAGCTTCCATGCCCTTCAGCAGTAAAATCAGGCATGGGAGTGACTCCCAAACTTTTAATCTGGGTGAGTTAGAAAGACCCAGTCTCAAAAAATAAATCAAATTAAAAAAAAAAAAACAGAATTAGTAGTAGACTTGAAATTCCTTCTTGAAATCTTATAAGAAAAGCTAAAGAAGTAATTAGCTTTTCTCCTCGGAATCAATGTGTCTGGGTTGAAATGTCAGCTACGGAGTTGTTTAACCCAGAGTCTGAATAATAACATGATGACCCACCTTCATAAAAGTTGTTCTTAGGAAAATACTTTGTAGACCTTAACGTGCTATAGAAATATAGAAATGAATCTGTTTTAAAAGATCATACATGTCTGATCTATATCAGATTAGGAGAATGGAGAAGGGAAGGGAATGAGGGAGAAAAAAATTTGGAGCAAAAAGTCTTACAAGAATGAGTGTTGAAAATTATCTGTACATGCAACTGAAAAAAAGTTAAATTCTGTTGAGGGAAAAAAAGAAATGGGTCTAAGATTCAAGCTTAAATTCTCTGATTTCAAATGTATGACTCCCAGCTTTAAAGCAAGAGTTTTTAACTGAAGAGGTTTGTGGGTAGATTTTAGGGGGCTCATGAGTATGGATGGAATTTTTTTTTACATCTTTATTTCAATATAATTGTTTTCCTTTGCAATCTTATACATATTCCTTTACACATTTAAAATTTTTCTTCTAAGAAGGCGTCCAGAGAAGGAACACTAGGAAGTGAATGTAAATTGTTAGCACTACTGTCTATCTACCCAGGTTACTTACACCTTCGGAATCTAATACTTAATGTGCAACAAGAAAATGGCATTTACACACATATATTGTATCTAGGTTATACTGTAACACATGTAAAATGTATGGGATTGCCTGTCATCAAGGGGAGGGAGTAGAGGGAGGGAGGGGATAATGTAGAAAAATGAATACAAGGGATAATGTTATAAAAAAAAAATTACTCATGCATATATACTGTCAAAAAAATTTATAAATAAAATTAAAAAAAAAAAGAAGAAGGGGCCCATAGGTTCTTTCATGCTGCCAAAGAGGTTCATGAAACAACAACAAAAAAATGAAGAATCTCTTCTTTGAAGTCTTTTGAAGTACCTGAGCCTCATAGGCCCAATATGTGTAATAATATATTTGTATTTTTTAGTTTTTTTCCTCCTTATTTGATCATCTCACAAATATTTATTGAATTATAACAGAAAATCTCCTCCACTATTTGGATGCTTCTTCATAGCTGGAAGAAGGATGATTTGAGATCTTGAAAACTATGTCAGGAGAGCTGGAAATGTTTGGTGTTATGAATCAGAAGCCAAGTGAGGATGTCTCCTGAGCTCTGGTGGAGTTAAGTATGGAGAATCTCACCACTATTGAGTTGACTAGTGTAGAACAGTGGAAAGAACACTGAATCTAGGATCAAAACAAATCCCTCTTCAGATTCTTGCCACTTGTATGACTTTGAATAAGGAATTTAATTTCCCTGGGCCTCAGTTTTCTCACCTTAAAACAGGAGAGCTGGACTAAGTGAACTTTGAAGTCTCTCCCAGCTCCAGGTTTATAACCTTACAACAGAACTTCTTAGCCACAGATAAAAGAAACAAAATTTAAAAACTATCCTCAGTCCTATTCATTGTCTTTTTGTTTCTGTGAGGATTGTGGTCAAATGGGAAGATAGAGCAGAAGGTACCAAGCATCACAAAGGTTTTAGATTATTTCCAAATGTTAACCATTAATGATCTCAATATAAGAGCCTATACACTGAGGAACAGGACCACATGCAACTATTTATCTATCATTATGGACATTCTCACTAATAAAATCAGAAAACAGAAGGACAATCTACTTAAATAGAAGAATAGCCGCCGTGTTCTCCTTGGAAAGGAGTAGGCAGGAGGAAAGAACAAACATTGACTAATAGCTAACATTTATGTAGTCTTTGCTATGTGCCGGGCACAATGCGATGCACTTTATAATTTTTTTCCTTTGATCTTCATAACAACTCTGCCAGGAAAGTGTTATTATTATCCCATTTTACAGATGAAGAAATGAAGGCATTCAGTGGACCTGCTCAGGGTCACACAGCTAGAATCTCAGCCCAGATCTGAACCATTCCTGACTCCAGGACCAGCATTCTGCTCACTGTACTACTTCTCTGAAAACCAAGGAGTTGGCAGATTCTATTTTTTTGTGTGCAAAAAGAAAAATAGGCTTTCTCAAGAGGCTCGCCCTCCTTGAAGGTCTTTAAGCAGAATCATGGCAGCCATCCTTCTGGTTTCATTTCTGAATAGCAGATGGCTGCTGAAATCCAAATTTTGTAACTTTGCAGCATTCAAGCAATTCTGAACTAAAATTAAGATTCAGAGGAGGTACCAGAGGAGGAGAAGTAATTTCTCTGAGCCTCCGTTTTCCTCTCCTTTCAAAAAGGGGAGCTGGACTAGGTGACCTCTGAGGCCTCTCTCACCTCCAGGCCTACGACCTTAGGACAGAATTCCTACCACAGCAACCTGGACGTTGTCTCTGTCAGTGAAACCACAGGTTCATTTCTTGTCCCTACAATCATCACTGTCGAGGTTAGGGACCACAGGGACCACGCACTCAGAGGCAGCATTGTAACACAGAGAGAACACTGACTCTGAAATCTGATGACTTGGCTTCAAAGCCCACGTCCCGTGTGATCTTGGACAAGCCACAACTTCCCAGGTCTCAATTTCCTAACCTGAAAATGAAGAGGTGAGAAAAGATAGTCCAAAATCCCTGCTAGTTCTCCATCCCCAATCCCAAGTTAGAAGTGTAAAAAGACCTTGAAACCTCCAATGGCCTTGTTTTATAAATTAGAAAGATAAAACTCAGAGATTTCCCTGAAGTCGTACAGAAAGAAGGAAGCTTTTGAGGATTTGAACTCAGGTTCTTGGACTTCAGAGTCCATGTCCTTTTGTCTGTCCCATTCTTCATAGTAAGGATAAAAGAAATAGGGACCAGATCTGTGGTGGTAGTTGTACAGAGTAATCCCACCTACCAATACTGATTGATACCTCCCCCAAAAATTAGTCTTTCCCATGGCTGCCTGAGGAAGCACAGGATGAATCCATTCCTTCAATGGAACTTGGTTGCTCATGAAAATACTAAGCAGATTTTCCAGTCATCAAAATACTTTCTACTTAATCTTAGAAAAATCCATTTCTCATTAGGAAACTTCAGAGCATCTTACCTTGGTCAAAACACAGGAGGGCCATCAAGATGATCAGGTAAGATGCCATCTGAGCTTGTTCTCCTCAGGCTGCCCAGTGGGGCTTGTGTCTTCAAGAGTCAGGAACAGGCTTGTGGAGAGAAGAAAAACAATTTTTTTAAAATAAGTCTTACTTTAGCCAGAAACAATCAGTTAAAAATTGTATCAGCAGGTAATGGCTATGAGCAATAGGCATGCAAACACTACCCATATTTATCTTTCCACTCAGTTCTACCCTATCTATCAATGTTATCTTTTGGCATTTTTCAAGGACAAAATGCCAAAGGATCAAAAAACAATATTCCACACTTCTAGGACCCATGACTTCTCTGGCACGTGGGCCCCCCCCCTCCCCCACGCCTTTGAAGATATTCTTCCTTAGTTTGCAGCCAAAATCATTTATTCAACCAACTCACCATGATGTCACAGTCTAGTCTACTCCATGGCCTTTCTGATGTAGGTGGGGACTCAGAGATAGATTTCCGGGCTTTTGTTAGTCCTAGACTGGTAGATCTGTACCAAGGTCACCTCAGAGCCAGGAGCAAAGACTGGAGGAGGACTCTGGACAAAAGTCAAGGACAAAGGACACAGACAAAAGAATTTTAGAAGTGATCTCATTGAATCACTAGAGCAGGAACAATCCAAGAGAAGAGTCGCGGTCAGTCCCTTGTACTTTCTCAGGTATAACTATAATAATAGGCTTTGCTAAAGTTGATTGCCCAGCTCTGATCTTTACAAGCTGAATGACCTTGGACAAATCAAAGAATTCTAGAATCAGAGTGCTTTGGAATCAGCAGGTCTTTGTAGACCTTTTATACCCTTATTTCTTTTTTAATGAATACACTTGGCTCACTGAGTTGCAATTTTGTTTTTTTTTTTTAACTGTGATAATAAGAATCCCCAGGCTATTAGCTTTGCAGTCTTATTCTGTAGAGAGTATTTTACAAAGCACAAAGCTTTATGTGAATATGAATTATTTTTTAGAGCACTTTGCCATTTTCAAAGCCTTTTATGTTTTTGTTCTCCAGGAAAGCTTAAGTGAGGTACATAATTCAGTTTCCATTAAGTATGAGGCTTAAACCAGTTCCTATGGTGAAGACACAGGGACTCTCAAAGACATAGAAGACATTTCTTCTAGTTTAGAAAAATAGTTGTCGGGGAAGAAAACATAAAAATGGTGCAAACACAACATTTTTACTCTTTTTGCTGTTGTGTGCATTTTATTTTCTTTCTCTTTTTTTCCTGTTTGACTTGATTTTTCTTGTGCAATGAGATAATTATATAAATATGTAGGCATATATTGGATTTAACATATTTTTTAACCATGTTTAACATATATTAGATTACTTGCCATTTAGGGGAGGGGGTGGGGAAAGGGAGGGAAAATTGGAACACAAGGATTTGCAGTTAATGTTGGAAAATTATCCATGCATATGTTTTGAAAATAAAAAGCTTTAATAAATAAATAAATAATTTAAAAAATGGTGCGATGGAAAAAAAAATGCCCCATTGCATTGAGGGAAGCAGGTAGAGAAGGCATAAGTTGTGGGAATCATGGAACAACCCGTTGGTTGAGAATTATAAAGAAGCAGAGGCCAGGTAATTTTTACAGAAGAAACTGAGACTCAGAGAAATTATAAATAATGAGCAGTTTTATATAACTGACAATTTAGTTAGTCTGCTTCTGGGAATGGGTAACAGAGAGCCCTGATCTTAACCTGAAGGAATGCCCAAGTAGTGTACA
>NC_133617.1:79938539-79941039 GCF_048593235.1 Sminthopsis crassicaudata | reverse complement strand
TATGTTTATTTTCTTTACATTTATCCTGTGTATATATATATATATTATATATGTATATTATGTATATAAATATAGGTGTACACAATATACATTTATACACATATGAAATGACTATTTCTCTCATATTTAAAAGCAAATTATTGCATTAGGGCCAAAGTTTTCCCCCTTTCTATTTCCTCATCCAGAAACCAACCAGTGTGGGAAATCTCTCTTAAATATTTACCCAAGCCAAGATCTAATCAGACAGGAAAAAATTCTAAGTTTGGGCTAATGGGTGTATTCTTGTTCATTATACTTGCTTGGACAGGTCTGGCAAAGGTTGATCAGGAAACATGAAAACTAATATCTCTTTGATTTGAGTGACCTTCATTAATTATAGCCCATAACTCCAATTGTGTTGACCAATCTGAATTGTTTTCCATTCCTCAAGAATAACTCATATAAGTTGCCATTCTACTGTCATTAGGGGTTTTTGGTCTAAAGAAATAGCCAAATGACCATCTTTTTTTAAATAACCTCCTGGTTTTGTTAATAAAAATATTAAGTTACCCAGAAACTATATCTCTTAAACCTTTTTAATCATCTCAACATATACATATACATATAGACAGATATACAATCAGTACATATACACACATAATGTAATCTCCTTGAATGTATTTCTATTGTACAGCCTCTGACACACATAGTGGCCATTTAATGAACATTTGTGATCTGATGGATGAATTAATCACAGCATTTTCCTGAATAAAGTCCACTTGACCTAAACTATGGGCTCCAGTGCTATTGATGGGACTGTCTCCATTTATATTTTGGTTTTCTTGTGCTGCATAAATCAGTAACAAAACAAGAAATAAGCTGGAAAGCTGATTTGGTGTAAATATTTTCTGGATAAGGACAGCATTCTAAACAAGCTTTGGAAACGTGTAGTAACTTTTCAATTCTGCATTTTTTTAAGTGGAAAGAGAGAACAGTTAAGACATACTTAAGGTTCTTAGTTATTGTTGTTGTATTTGTCCTTTATTCTCAAAAAGGATTATGGCATCAGGTGATGCTATGACATGCAAGTGAACTGGATTTTTTAAATGAAGCAGGGTTGTGCAAAGTCACCAGTGTCACTTACTCCTCCAGAGCCATTGGGTACAATGGCAAGATATGGATCAGGGTGCTGGAAAGGTCTTTAACAGGTCTCAATTTGTCTGATGCAATAAGGCTAGGTAAGAAGTGAGGCCAAAAAAAAGGCCTCTTTTACCTTAGACCTACACATATATATGTGTGTATGTGTATATATGTATATAAGAATCTTAGAGACCATTTAATGAAGAAATAAAGGCATGGAAAACTTAAAAGACTTACCTTAGAAAGAGTCAATATTTAGTCCCAATACCAGTGTTTAAGACTCATTGGAAGGTGTGTGGGGGGGTGTCTGGATAGGGAAGATCCTCAGGATTTCTGACCAAAACAGAACGATTATTAGTCACATTCACTCTGAGTTAATCAGGATCCAAACTAGGATCATCTGAGGATTGACTTCAAATTTGGATCAGACACTCACTATGTGACTCTGGGCAAGTCACTTTACTCTGTTTTCCTCAGTTCCTCTTCTGTGAAAGAAGCTAGAGAAGGAAATTATAACCTTCTCCAGTATCTTTGCCAAAAAACCCATGGACAACATCCATGAAGAGTTAGAACTGGATCACACCCACCACGTATCCTTTTCTTGCAGCGGTCCCACTCAGGTGAGGTGGGTGTTCTGCATCTGCTTGTGAAACTCTCCCTCAGGGAATTCTGTGTTTTCTCCAGAGTTCCAGGAGCTCAGACATTTTGTTGGTTCGCACACTGCAGCTGACATTTTTATTTCCTGGTTCCCAGCATCAATAGTAAGGGGGAGGATGAGAGAGAAGGGGCATTAAAATCCAGGACACTAAGATCCTCCAATGAGTTTTAAAACACTGGCATTGGGGGCTGAATCTTGAGTCTTCCTATGGACAGTCATTTCAGCTTTTGTTTTCCTCATTAAATGGTCTCTAAGGTTCTTTCCAGCACTGGATACGAGTGAGCCTATGATGCTCTAAGAAGATTTAAATAGCTCGAGAGAGTGGGAAACATTTTATTTGCTGGCTAAGTAGATAGAGATACCTTATATTTGAAATATTATCTCATTAATCAGAAAGAAGCATAAAACTAGTTTAAAGAAAACTGGGCAAGAGATCTGACTAAACAAAATCATCCATCCTGAGGGCATTTAAGGAGACAGGTGGCTCACTGGATAGAACACTGAACCTGGGTCAGAAAATCCTGAATTCAAATCTGGGCTTTACACACTTATTAGAGAGTATCAGTTTGCCTAAACCCACTGGCAGAGGACATGGCAAATATCTCCAATATCTTGGTCAAGAAAACCCCATGGGCATTATGGTCCACAGAGTCATGAAAAGTTGAACACAAATAACTGAACAACAATAAAAAGCATTCACATTCATCCTCCAAAAGAACAATG
>NC_133617.1:79904806-79935975 GCF_048593235.1 Sminthopsis crassicaudata | reverse complement strand
AAATGCCCCATAAAAACTGTAGATAGTTTTCCTAATTGGTGAGCGTTCACTTGTCTTGGTGGTGCCAATGCTTGGCACTATGCCTGGCACAAAGCAAGGGCCTTAATAAATTCTCATGGATTGATGCATCTGCCAACTAACTTCATTTTCTTACCATGCTGCCATGTGCCTTAGGCCCAGTGCACTTCCCACTTTCTACCACTTATTCTGGAAGTAGTAATTAACTCATAGATAACTGGAAATGTCAGGTCAACCAATAGTCATCTGAGTTATCTCGATTTCTCCTTACTTCTCCCAGAAGCATGTTTTATTTCTCTTTCCAGATATCAGTTTCATACCACTCTTGGGTATGTTCTTTCCTTTTCAAAATCTCTCACCACTCTTTCCAGCTTCCTTTTATGGGGTGTCTCTCCCAGGGTGGGGACTTGTGAACTTGCATGGAAGTACTGACACATAGTAAGTGCTTTATCTATCCACCCATCTATCTATCTATCTATCTATCTATCATCTATCTATCTATCCATCCATCTATTATCTATCTATCTATCTATCCATCTATCATCTATCTATCTATCCATCCATCTATCATCTATCTATCTATCCATCCATCTATCATCTATCTATCCATCCATCATCTATCTATCTATCTATCCATCTATCATCTATCTATCTATCTATCTATCTATCTATCTATCTATCTATCTATCTATCTATCTATCTAATCTATCCATCCATCATCTATCTATCCATCTATCTATCTAATTCATCTATCCATTTATCAATCCATCCTATCTATTTATGTCTGTCTGTCTATCTATCTATCTATCTATCCATCCATCCATCTATCCATCTACCTATCTATCTATGTCTGTCTATCTATCTATCCAGCCATCCATCTATGCATCTATCTATGTCTGTCTGTCTATCTGTCTATCTATCTATCTATCTATCTATCTATCTATCTATCTATCTATCTCTATCCATGAGGCACATGGCACAGTGGATGAGAGTACTGAGCCTGGAGTTAGAGATGAGTTCAAATCTGTCCCCAGACACTATTTGTGTGACCTTGAAAAAGTCCCTTAAAACCCTCTGTTTGCCTCAGTTTTCCTCAAATACAAAACTAAGGATTGGGCTAGAGAGTTATAGAAGAAATGTTGATGTCCCCTCCCAGCTCTCTTTTTTTTTTCTCATTTCTATGATTGAACCTTCAGTATTTTCATAGCTAGTATCTCTAACATGACTCCGTCTCTTTGGCTACATGAAGGTCTTGATCAAGAGTCTCTAAGGTCCTTCCCATTGTCCCCTGGTCTTCCACCTTGCCCAGCAATCAGTCACTCAGTCATCCTTGACTTCATTGGGACCCTCCCAGGAATGAAGGAATCACTGAGACAGAAAGACCTGATTTATTGGGATTTCTCTGGCTGTCCTTATTCTGAATGAAATCCTTGGCCATCTGGAACCAGACCATAGACCTTGTCCCCAGAAGCCCCTCTCCTTCCCTCCCTCTCTCCTTTCCCCTCTTCCTTCCTCATCCCACTCTCTAATCCCTCTCTCTTTTCCCTCTTTTATCACCTCCTTTTCTAATCCCCTCCTCTATCCCTTCTCCATTCCCCTTTCTCCTTTCTCCCTCTCCTTCCCTTTCTTCCTCTTCTTCCCTTTTCTTTTCTTCTTTTTCCCTCTCACCTCATTCTTTCCCTTCTCCCCTCTCCCACTCTTTCCTCCCCTGTCCTTCTCCCCTCCTTTCTCCATTCTACTTCCCCCTTTCCCTCCCCTTTTCATCCTTCCCTTTCCCCTTCTTCATCCTCTTACTCCTTTCCCTTCTCTTCCCCTTCCCCCTCTCCCCACTCCCCTACTCTTCTCTTCTTCCTTTCTTTTCCCTTCTCCCTTCCCTCTTTATCCCTCCCCTCTCCTCCCCTTTCTTTAGCTTCTCCCCCCTCTCCACTCCAGAGCCTTTCTATAGAGAACTTTCCAGGTAACTTCATTCAAGCATCTAGCTCCATTCAGTATCCCCTGGTTCTTCCCTCTCACCTTGTCAGCCCTTTTGTTTTTCACTCCCTTTGCCCCCAGTTATGGTTCCCAGAAAGCCGAGACCATCTTCCCTTGTCTTAGAGTTAGTGTCTGCAGAGTTAGTGCAGTGTTTGGCACATAGTAAAAACCTAGTGGTTGTTGACTTCCGACTACTGAATAAATGCTTTTTTGTGGGTTGAATTGGCTTAAGTGACTTGCCCAAGGCCACACAGGCAAGAAGTGTTAAGTGTCTGAGGTTAGATTTTAACTCAGGTCCTTCTGACTTCAGACTGGTGCTCTGTCCACTGTGAATAAATGCTCTTTGACCAATGATTTGCCAGATCCTGATATTGAACATTTTTATTATTGTTTCTCTTAATGTGTGGGTTTTGGAGATTCACTGAATCTACCTTTCTCATTTATTCTCTAGGTGTGCTTAATTTCAATATTTGTTTCTTGTATAAACTTGATATTTGGGTTTGTTTTCTTGGTCCTTCTGTTTTTAGCTTGTTTTATTAGAGTGTTTATAATTTTCTGACATTTAAAGTTACTGTTCTGAAGTGAGAAGAACTAGGATAACATTGTACACAGCAACAAGAAGATTATATAATGATCAGTTCTGACGGACGTGGCTCTTTTCAACATCGAGGTGATTCAGGCCAGTTCCAATGATCTTGTGATGTCTGCATCCCATCTGCACCCAGAGGGAGGATTGTGGGAACCGAGTGTGGATCACAACATAGCATTCTCATTTTCTGTTGCTGTTGTTTGCATTTTGTTTTCTTTCTCATTTTTTCCCCTTTTTAATCTGTTTTTTCTTGTACAGCATAATTGTGGAAATGTGTATAGAAGAATTGCAAAAAAAATATGAAGTTAAGATTCTTAGACTTGTATTTATTTCTTTAGTATTTTTAAAAATCTTCCCTTAAATCTGTACTTTTTACATATCAATTTTTTTGATTAACTTGTTTTGATGCTAGTTCAGTCCCATTGCTTCTCCTCCTCCTCTGGTTTGCCTACTGTTATTTGATTTTATGTAAAATAAGTATTTTTTTCTATTTACTTAATGACCTCTTTCTCCTGCTTTTTTATTTCTTATCTTTGCTCACTCAGTAAAGAGATCAGTTCAAAATCTTCCTTCCCTACCAACTTATTTTTAATAGTTTTCTTTTCATTCTGGGGTTCCCTGTCCCACTGCCACTCCTATCTTCTTATACCGTACTCTCCCCAAGGAGAGTATTCTCTGAGCCAAGCAAATTGGTCACATAAGACACTTCATCTTCCAATTCCAGGCATTTTCAATGGCTGTGTGTCATGCATGGCATTTCCCTCCCTTCTCTCTGTCTCTGGCTAACCCTGACTTCCTTCAAATCCCAGCTAAAATCCCACCTTCTTTGCTTCCTTCTAATTATTTCCCTTCCCTTCCAAAATAGTCTAAAAATTGTCTATTCTTTTTTTCCCCTTCTTCGTTATTTGCTTCCCTCATGGGGATAAAGGTTCTAAAGGACCGGACTCTCTCCTCTAATTTCTAGAATTTGCTTTTTGTTTTGTGCCTTTGTAAAGCTTGCTCCATGCTCCTTCATTTTTAGAAATATCTATTTGTGAGGGGAGCAATTAAAGCAATGTGCTGGTAGAAGAGAGTCTGCACCCCAAATCATGGAGCCCTGAGTCACTGCAGCAGCAGTGAGAGTTGCTACCTTTAAGCTGAGATCACATTTGCTACTGAAAACACCTGGTACCTGGTGGGAAAGGGTCCAGAGTGAAATTCTAGGTGTCAAAGCATTGAAGTTGAATCAGGAATTGAATTGACCTACAGTAGGGAAGCAAACCCCTGCCCCCCAGAATATTGATGATTCCATGTTAAGTTTTGGGGGATGACCAATTTCTTGATTGTTGAATGAATAACTTTCCAGTATAATATTTCTGAAAGGAAGTTAATAGTCTGCTGTGTTGAAAACCTATACCAGATTCTAGAAAATCAGAGCTGAGAAGGACTATTTATAATATAGAATTTTAAAACAAATTTTAGAACAGAGAAAGTCAGTGTTAAGTCTGGCTATCTTCTACCACTACACACCTGTCAGATTGGCTAAGATATAGGAACAAATAATGATGAATGTTGGAGGAGATGTGGGAAAACTGGGACAGTGATGCATTGTTGGGGGAGTTGTGAATGAATCCGGCCATTCTGGAGAGCAATTTGGAACTATGCCCAAAAAGTTATCAAACTGTGCATACCCTTTGATCCAGCAGTGCTACTACTGGGCTTATATCCCAAGGAAATACTAAAGAAGGGAAAGGGACCTGTATGTGCCAAAATGTTTGTGGCAGCCCTTTTTGTAGTGGCTAGAAACTGGAAGATGAATGGATGTCCATCAATTGGAGAATGGTTGGGTAAATTATGGTATATGAAGGTTATGGAATATTATTGTTCTGTAAGAAATGACCAGCAGGATGAATACCGAGAGGCTTGGAGAGACTTACATCAACTGATGCTGAGTGAAATGAGCAGGACCAGGAGATCATTATACACATTATACACATTAAGCACAACAATACTGTATGAGGATGTATTCTGATGGAAGTGGAAATCCTAAACATAGAGAAGAGCTAATCCAATTCCAGTTGATCAATGATGGACAGAATCAGCTACACCCAGAGAAGGAACACTGGGAAATTAGTGTAAACTGTTTGCACTTTTTTGCTTTTCTTCCCAGGTTATTTTTACCTTCCGAATCCAATTCTTCCTTTGCAACAACAACAACAACAACAACAACAACAACAAAATTTGGTTCTGCACATATATATTGTGTCTAGGATATACTATAACATTTAATATGTATGGGAATGCCTGCCATCTAGGGGAAAAGGTGAGGGGAGGAGGGGAAAATTTGGAACAGAAGGGAGTACAAGGGATAATGTTGTAAAAAATTACCTATGCATATGTACTATTAAAAATGTTATAATTATAAAATTGATAAAAAAAAAAGTCTATCTTCAATATAATTCAAACCACTGATTAAGAACATTCTTTGTAGACGTTACTGTTTTGGGCATTAGGGGAGATATAAAATTTGACTGAGACATACTTTCTGCCCTGATAGAGCATGCAGTCTTATAGCTAATGATTGGTATAATTCACACAGGGTTTTTCTTTTAGTATCTCATTTGATAAGAATTTCCCAGAAATGCCCCATGACTTTGAACTCTGGAATATCTCCCAAAATAATCCTTCCCAAAAAGACAAGAGTCAGAGGACAATGGAAATTATTATTCTTATTATTGTAGCTGTTAATAATAATACTTACAAGCATTTATATAGCACTTTCAATACATCTCAAAGAAATATAAAGAACATAAGGCAGGATTAGGAGAGGGGATGGGAGGAAGGGAGGGAAAAAATTTGGAATACAAGGTTTTGCAAAGGTGAATGTTGAAAATTATCTATACATATGTTTTGAAAATAAAAGGCTTTAATTAAAAAAGAATATAATGCAGGGGAAGAGATCCACATTGGCTCTTTGGAACTATGGGAAAGTCTTCCAGTGCCCTGGGAAATTCCTTTACAGAAGATCAATGGGAGACATGGCTGAGAATTTGTTGAGAAGGGCATGGTATGAGCAAGGTCTCAGAGGTCACATCCCAACATAAAATAGTCCAATCCTGAGGGTTCCAAGGAAACTTGCTACAAATGCCATTGTCACCACAGGAACACTAGCACAAAGTCTGGACCCAGTCCCTAGTTTTTTATAATTGCACAAATCCTCATCACAACAGGCAATGTACGAGTCCTCCATGCTTCTTCCATGGTACTTGTCCATAAATGGGCAATATTCTGAACAGTACTTGATCACGTTGGATCTGGTTTCCTGGACTTGAATGTTAAGAAGAAGGAAAAAAAATCAAAAATTACTTTTAGAATTCCACTATTTTCACACAAGATGACAAATCTGCTTCATTTTGTATAAAACCTTTTCTGGGCCACTCTCTAGTATAATCTTTCTGAAAGGAAGCTAATCATCTGCTGTATTGAAAACCTATAACAGATTCTAAGAAAACAGAGGACTTTATAATATAGAATTTTAGAACAAAGAAAGAGTTAAGAAAGATCTTAGATTGTCAATGTCCAGAAGGACCTTAGAACACAGAATTACAGGGTTGAAAAGGACCTTAGAACAGGAATGTTGGGGCTAGAGACCTTAGAATATAGAATTCAGGAATTTTAGGACATGACTGTTAAAGCTGGTAAGATCAATTAGACCAATTTAGACCAATTACAAATTAGTCATTGGACCTACAGCTCCCACAGTAAAAGGGAAGAGAATTTCAGCTCTCCTGACTTCAGCTTGCTGCCCTTTTAAAATTCCAAAATGTTTCCAGCTTGGAATGCATGACCTTGTCAAAGGCAATATAAGGAAGTGGACTGATGGAACTGGAAAAGCGGGAAGTGGAGAGAAAATGAGAGGCAAGAAAGCAGGAAAAGGAAGGAGGAAAAAAGGAAGAAAGGAAGGGAGAAAGACATGGAGGGAGGGAGGAAGAGATGGAGAGAGGAAAAGAGGAAGGAAGGGAGGGAAGGCCTCAGAGATCGTGGTTTCGGTCCCTACTCTGCCCATAACTAGCTGGGTAACATTGAGCAAGCTGCTAAAATTCTAGAGGATTCAGTTTCCTCATCTTTAAATGAAATTAAACTCTATGTCAACTCTAGGGACCCTCTTTTGAGGTCCTGTTTGTTATTCCAATGAGGTATCACCTGGCTCACAGGGGGACCTTCCACATACATTTCCATTCTGATCTTCCCCTACATATTGTTTTGAACACATACATACACACATTCATTTCCCTATACATTTAACCACCCTGGGCATCAGGTTACTTATTTGTAAAATAAAAGAATTAGACTAAATCTTTCAGACAATTACTATCTATGTAACCCTGGATAAATTAATGGCTTTTCCCTCAGTTTCCCAACTGCAAATTGGAGATAATAGCTCTTACAGTTGTGCCGATGATCTCTAACATTCCTCTCTATTCCAATAATCTGTGTTCCCGGATTTAAGGTCACTTCCAGACAGTAGTGTACTGGAATCAACTCCTAATAACCCACAAGTGGTGATTGTTGAAATTTCAGTGTAACCCTTTACCCCTCAGAAATCAGCAAATAATTACAAATCAGGACTAGACTTATTGTTTCATTGGTTGTCTGGAGTAAAGAGAATCATGGAGAAAATATGAATAATGGAGATTTAACTTAAAAGTATTGTACATACATTTTTTCCTCTCCCTTCCCCAGTGAAGTTGCTCATTTTGTTAAATGTTTACAGCACACCACTGCTTCCAGCTCTAAAGCTCTGGTTTAATGCAAAGGGATTTAACATCCTAGATTTGGAGATGGAAGGAATCTTAAAGTCCAGTGGTATCAAGCTGAGGTTCTCATACTGACTTATTATTCAGTCATATCTGAGACTGACTTCATGGCCTTTGCCCATGGGATTCTCATAGCAAAGATACTGGAGTAGTTAGCCCTTTCCTTCTCCAGTATGAACCCATTTTACACATGAGGAATTGAGAAAAATGGGGACACAGCTAGAAAATGCCTAAGGCCAAATTTGAACTCAAATCTATCTGCTGGGCCACCACGCTTCCCCTCTTATTGTCTTATAAAACCACAAATTCACAATATCTATATTATTTTTGCCATTGTATTATTTTATTTACATATTGTATTTATTTATTATATATTTTATTTATTTTATTAAACCATTCCCAATTATATTTTAATGGTTCTGGCCTGATTTTGGCCTTCAAGCCTGACCCCTTTGATCCAATCCAACCTTTTTATTTTAGAGTTCACAGAGATTATATGGCTTCCACTGGGTCACCCAGTTATTAAGTGCCAGTGTGGGATTTCACCTTTGACATCCCTCCCTCTTCCCACTGGCCCACTAGCTTAAGGTCATGCAGAAAATGACCTTGTCTGCCCAGATCTGTCTGACTTTGGGCAGCATTGGCATGGAGACAGTATTGGACCCGGAGAGGGAAAGAGCCAGAGGTCATTACCAACTTCAGCAATCATGCAGAATTTTTCTGAGGGATCACACAGCTGCGGCGAGTAGCACTGGAAGCTGCCCATGCACACGTGGCACTTGAGACGGTATATTTCTGTGAAGTGGGGACAAGGAGTGAGTGAGGATCATGGCAAGCAGGAATTAGCCTAGGAAGTAGCATCCCAAGTAACATGGATCAATGGCTCGGGAGCCAGTCACCCCCAAGGAACAACAGCTCTCATTTCTATAAGGACTGACAGTTTACATTGTTTTCCTCACCTCAATCTGGTGAAGTGGTCTTTGGATACCTTACTGTGCCCATTATGCAGATGAGAAGAATAGGGCTCAACTGAGTGCATTCATTGTCCATGGATGTTCAGCTAGTGAATGTTGGAACAGGGGAGGGAACACATGACCATGTAAAGTAAAGAGCTTGGGATCTAGAGGAGAGGTTGGGGGAGGTAGGGGAAGGGGAGGTGTTTCAGGCCAGGATTTGAATTCCAAATTAATTTCTTATCAACCTATATTACTTTGGACAAGGAAACCTCCCTTTCTGAGCCTATTTCCCCTCATTTATAAAATAAAGGCAACAGACTAGGTGATCTCTGAGGTTCCAATTAATCAATAAACAGTTATTGAGTACTTACCACATTCTAGGCATTGTCCTAAGATCCTAGGACAAAAACAAAGGAAATGATAGTCTCTCCCCTTGAAGATCACAAAGTCTAGTTAGGGTGCAGGTACAAATGAGCTCTGTGAAAACTCAATTGGAAATAAATAGAGGGAAGACACTAGGATAAAAAAGTGTTGAGAAAGGCTTCCTGTAGAGGTGGAATTTTAGCTGGGAGTTGGAGAAAGCCACAAGGCAGAGATGAGAAGGGAGAACATTCTAGGGATTTGGGGAAAACTAGAGAAACTGCCCATAGCTGAGAGAGGGAATGTCTTGACTTAAATGTAATATTCCATGATCCCAAGTCTTCTGCAGCACATGACATCTCAAATTAAGGCAATTTCATTTTGCTAAAATATTGTAATGGGGGGGGGGGCAACAGGGGATCCTGGAAAGAACATTATAATTGCATTATAATTAGGATCAGGAACTCTGAAATGGAAACCCAGTTCTGCCTCTGACTTATGTAATTTGATATTCATTTCTTTGCCTTGAGCCTCAGCTTTTCACTTTATAAAATGAGAGGGTTGAAGCTTCTGGCAAAGGAATTTACTTTAAAGGTTCCTCCCCACAATTTCCTTGGGAATGATAAGGAAAAAACTAAGGAAGTAAAAGATCTAGAAACCCAGAGAAACACTAGCAATGCTTTCCTCCATCCAGGATTGCACCAGGAGATGTCAGTTAACTTCTCAACATTTATAATGGAGTTTAATTGAGACACTCTTGAAATGGTACATATTCCTGGCAGGAGCCTTTGACCTGGTCCAATTTTGGCTCCTAGACTAGGAGTGCAGTAGGAGGCTAAAATCCAGAAATCCCAGAATTCCACTTTGACTACCATTCCTAGATTCTTTTTATCCTTGAAATAATAGTTTTGTCTTACTGTTGTTAGATTCTTAGAGTTTGTTTATTTATTAATTTAGGTTATACATGTCCATTCCATTTTTTTCACATATTTTCCTGAGTCATGTTGGGAGAGAAAAATTGGAACAAAAGGGAAAAACCATGAGATAGAAAAGAAAAACAATAGGAAAAAAATGGAAAAAACAGTATGTTTCAATCTGCATTCAATCTTCATATTTCTCTCTTCAGACACGGATGACATTTTCCATCCAAAGTTCATTGGAATTTTCTTGGATCTCTAAATTGCTGAAAAGAGCTAAGTCTATCATAGTTGATCATCACACAATCTTGCTGTTGCGGTATACAATGCTTCCTGGTTCTGCTTGTTTCTTTCACTTAGCATCAGTTCATTTATGTCTTTCCAGACTTTTCTGAAATTAGCCTGTTCATAATTTCTTAAAGCAGTATAGTATCCTATTACATTCATATACCACAATTTGTTCACACATTGCCCAGTTAATGGACATCCACTCAGTTTCCAGTTTCTTGCCACTACAAAAGAGGATGCTACGAACATTTTTGCACACATGGGTCCCTTTCCCTCTTTTATGACCTCTTTGGAATAGAGACCCAGTAGAGATGCTGCTGGATCAAAGGGTATGCACAGTTTTATAACTCTGTGGTCATAGTGCTAAATTGTTCTCCAGAAAAGTTGGATCAGTTCACACTCCATCAACAATGCACTGTTGTCCCACTTTTCCCACATCCCTCCAATCTTTATCATTATATTTTCCTGTCATCCTAAACAATCTGATATGTGTGAGGTGGTACCTTAGAGTTATTTTAATTTGCATTTCTTTAATCAGTAGTGATTTAGAGCATTTCTTCATATACTATATGTACATCCCCAGACTCTTAAAGAGGATGCGTCACAGATATTGTTATTTAAAGTTCAACTAAATTATTATGCCTTGCTGATCCAGACTAGAGGTGTTAGGATTCTTACAAGGTGCTAAGTCACTGGAATTGATATAATTATCTAATTTAGCATGGTTCAGTATGATTGATCTGATTCTACAAGGAGATGTTATGTGCCAGAACTTGAGATAAGGTAATACATTTAGTCCACACCTTTAAAGGAGTTTGTACCTTTAAAGGAATTCACTCATTGGTTCACACATTAGACTTCACACCTTTAGAGAGCATATATAAGGAGGAAAGGAAAAGCCTGCTGATGGACTTTGGGAGATTCACAACTAGGACAGACTTCTGGAGATTCACAAGCCCACTCTCTGGGAAAAGATTCAGAGTTAAGATTCATTCTCACTTCAACCTTAGTGCTGTCTGGAGACATTCAGACAAGAGCTCTCGGGGAACCAAGGAGAGAGATAGGCCTCTAAGAAAGCTAACTGGGTCCAAGGAAGGAGACAAGACTTGAAGGAGAAAATAAAAGCCTCCAGAGAACTAGCTGAGCCCCAAGAGAGGGGACAGAAAAACAATATGAATAGGCCTGGCTTAGGACAAGGATTAGGTGTGAGCTAATTGTGGATTCTTGCAGACTTTTTTCCAAAGTGAGTTCCAACTATTCTAGTAATTGCTAAGTCCAGAGAACCTTGAAAGTAGCAATAGGTATGATATTTCCAAGATAGTCATAATGTAGGTGCTTAAAGAATGAGTAACTAAAAGAAAACATTTTTACATGATGAGAAAATACCATGGATTAAGATAACCCCAAAACAAAATCCTGGAAGAAACAAATTATCCCTCAAAATAATTACAAATAGAACATTATCTTGATTGAAAAAAAAGAAAAGAAAAGACAATGGATTAACCATAAGGACTTCAAAAGTGACTGAGAGAAATAAAGGGAGAATTGAAACAAAAGTTAAATGATAAAATTAAAATTCTTGGAAGGAAAACACAGTTTAGAAAAGAAAGTAAAAAACCTTACTCAGATAGTGGACTCTTTGAGAAAACAAAGAATGGCACAAATAGAACTTAAAGTTCAATATACAATAAGATATGTTAGAACAAAATCCAAAAACTGAAAAATTAGAAGACTATATAAAATTTCATGATTAGGAATAGGGGAAGAATTCTTAAGTAAAGAAGAAATAGAAGTGATCATAGAAATAAAATGGGAAATTTCAATAACACACATTATTTCAAAACAACTGACTAGGAAGACAAGATTATAGGATATATGCTTATAAACCATGACAAAAATGAAAACTTACATATTGTTTCAATAAATTATAAAAAATTCTATAAAACTCTTTGTAACAGAGACTGAACAAAATTAAAATAATATAGAAGTATGCCCAAAAATAAATCTAACATTAAACATATTCAGAAACGTGATTGTTAAGCTTTAAAGATGAAGTTCAAAAAAAAAAGTAATGTGAATAAGTAGCAGAAAGCAACAAAATATAAAAGAATTTCAGTCATATTCACACAAGATTATAGAACAATTATAATAAGAAAAAGAAAAGTTTAAAATGATATAGATCAAAAGGCATAAGAAAATTCCTTACATCAAAGAATAATTCATTCTGCAAAGCTAAATACAATTATCCAATAGAAAATGAGAGCTAATAATAAAATGACTTTTAAGTATTTCTGTTTAAAAAAAAACTGAAAATGGGTAGAATCTTTGAAATACAAACACATGAAATGAGAAAAACCTAGAAATAAAAAATAATTTAAGCAACTTTAAAGAGCTAAAGTACCGAAGGCAAAAAAGACTCTAGGTATGATTTATTCTTATTCTTGTTTTTGTTCTGTTTTGTTTTAAGAGACAAAAGAGAAAAAGTAGAAAAATACACTGGAAAGAAATAAGAAAGGAGAGGTGGGAATTTATTATTTTACTTTGTTGAGGAACATCAGGAGAAAGACATTCATTCATAAAAATGATATTGGGAAGAATAAGTATCTCATACAATACAATAGGAAAACAGGGAGCAAGTCAGAGTCATTGGAAGAGGCAATTTTGGAGAGATAGAGCATGAAAAACTGAAAGATAACATGGAAGAATTAGATTTAGAACAACATCTTAAATCATGAGTTACAATAACATCTAAGGAGATATAAAGCCTAAGAATAAAATGCCCCATCATCAAAAAAAAAAAAAAAAAAAAAAAGGCAGAGGTAGATGGAAGAAAGAAAATTGCATAATTAGAGATAAGGGAAGAATTCTTAAGTAAACAAGAAATAGAAGTGATCATAGAAATAAAACGGATAATTTCAATTAAATAAAATTGAGAAACTTTTTTCCTGAACAAAACCAATGTAGTTAGAATCACAAGATAGGTATTGAATTAGAAAACTGTAGTAAAAATCTTTGATAAAAATCTGATATCTAACATACATACATATTGATATAACTATATAAGAACAAGAATTCCCCACTACTATATGAGGATGTATTCTGATGGAAGTGGATATCTTCAACATAGAGAAGAGCTAATCCAATTCCAATTGATCAATGATGGACAGAATCAGCTACATCCAGAAAAGGAACACTGGGAAATGAGTGTAAACTGTTTGCATTTTTTGTTTTTCTCCTCAGATTATTTTTACCTTCCGAATCCAATTCTTCCTTTGCAACAACAACAAAATTCGGTTCTGCACATATATATTGTACCTAGGATATACTGTAAGATATTTAATATGTATGGGAATGCCTGCCATCTAGGGGAGGGGGTGGAGGGAAGGAGGGGAAAAACTCGGAACAGAAGGGAGTACAAGGGATAATGTTGTAAAAAATTACCTATGCATATGTACTGTCAAAAAAATGTTATAATTATAAAATTAATTAAAAAAAAGAACAAGAGTTCCCAGATGTTTAAGGGGTCTAATCAAACAGCAACTATGTACCAAACACTATGCTAGAAAATCAAAGGTAAAAATGAACAGTATTTACTCACAAAGAGCTTATACTCTATCAGGGGACAGTGTGTGTGTGTGCATGTGTGTGCGTCTGTGTGTGTGTGTGTGTGTGTGTGTGTGTGTGCCCGTGCCCCAAAAACACAGGAATGTGAGATAGAGTGTCATATATGAGCAGAATGTTGAACACTTTTGTTGGAGCATAAAGCATATAAAAGGAGAATAATATGCATACGAAGACTGGAGAAATTATTTGGGGCCATATTATTAAGGGTTTTAAAAGCCAATCTGGGAACTGGTACTAAAAATAATGGGCCAGAATAGAAATGATTCCAGTTCTCACAGAAGAAACAGAATTGTCTAATTTTTTTCTTTAGCTATCATAAAAGTGAATTTTCAAGTAAGACAAAACAAACATGTGGAGATACCTTGCTCTATCAAGATGAGGAAAGTCACATGTATCTGGTTCCATTGAATAAGATCCATAGTTCACAAGGAATAAAGGCGTAGTGACATCTAAGAAGAAATTAAGCCCTTGTTAATTTTAGTGAATAGATGAAAGGGTTAGAAATCTTACTCCATTTGTCATTTGTCATGCCATAGTATAAATAGATTGGTAACACATTGGTTGGCATTCATTCGATACATATACGTTTATTTGATGTCTAGTATGTGCTAGGCAGTGAATGAGGTGTTTGGGACAATCTCACACACACAGAAACAAGACCCTTTCTCAAGATTACTCCTCACTGTATTAATATTCAGGTATCAAAAATATGCAAGCTATCACAGATATAAGAAAGGATGCTCCAAATCACTGAAAATAATTTTTCTTAATTAGGGATAGGGGATTTTGGTGTAAAACCAAAATGGGCAAAGATAACAAAAGACAAAGAAGGCAAAAGCAGAGGCTTTGGGAAAATGGGCAAACTACTGCACGATTTCCAGGAACTCTGAACTAGTCCAACAATTCTAAAACAACGAAAGGCACCGTTTGGTCTTGGCAAAGAGGGCAAATGAAGAAGGGGTCAACAAAAAATTTATTAAGCAGCTACTATGTGCCGGTACCATGATAGTCACTAGAGATACAAGAAAGAGGCAAAAGGCAGTTTCTCCTCTCTAATAGAGAGACAACATGTAAACATGTATATACAAGGCAAGCTATATATATATATCGAATAAATAAGAAATAATTAACATAGGGAAGGCACTGGATCATGTATTTTTCAAACAAAGCTACATTTGTTGTACTTGGTTATTTTATCCTTTGCAAGAGAGGCCTTTTATTTATTGTGAGAAGATGGAGAGAAGAGTGATAAGCTAATGAGAAATTACAGAAGAAAAAAAAATTAGAAATAAAACAAAAAATGCTCATAAGAAAACAACAACAACAAAAAAGATAGGACAAGCTGTTACTACCTTGTCAAATTTAATATATATGTTAAACATTGCATGCAGCAGAAGTTTCCAGTAACATATACAACTGTCTTTTTTGTTGCTTTTCATATATTAAAATATGTTTATTCATTGACAACAGCTACTAATGAAAAAAGAAAGTTTTGTTGTTTTTTTAATAAAATGAAAGAGTTAAAATCGATGGACTGAAGATCACTTCCCAACTTCAGTATTCTTTGTTTTGTATTCTAGTGTTCCTCTCTTCTCTGACAGTATGATTGTTCTCAAAGAGGATCAAAATGATCTCATGATGTTGGAGTCAAGGTACGGCGTCAGCCTGTGGCTATTCAAAACAACAGGAACGCTGAAGGCTCTCCCCAGGTGGGGCACCCACGGTGCACACGGACAGGGGGGCGTCTCCCAGTTCTTTACTACCTCGCTCCCAGAGCCCCGCGCTTTCCGGGCTGTGGGCGGGCCTTCGCTGGGGGCTCTCACGTGACAAAATTAATTCCAAGGTTCTTGAGACCCTGAGTGTCCTTGCGTGGCTTCTTCGGGACCCTCTAGGAGAGCTTGTCCCGTCTAAGTGGTCTGTAAATAATCGTGTAGGCGAACACACTTTTAGCGTTTACAGCATGGCCAACCCAGCAGAGGTGAGCTCTCTCTACAGTAGAGTTTGAACGCTTGGGAGCACGCTGGAGAACAGTCCGGTCCTTTATCCCGCCGGGTGACCCTCGGAATCTTCCTGAGACAATCCAAACGGCCACGACTCCATTTCCGGCGTGGTGCTGGGGGCTGTGCAGGTTTCACAGATGTACGACAAATACAGCAGAGCCATTGTGCTGACCCTAGACCTCGGGTTGGTGGCCAGGATAATGCCTCTTCTCCCCCACTTTCTTTCGGAGCCTCCCGAACACTGAGCTAAATTTAATGATGTAGGCATCAGCCTTGTCATCTACGTGTACATTCCTGGAAAGTGCATTAGCAGGGGAAGTGAATATATCCACAGAATTCAAAATTTCTCCATTTGCTCCAGCCAGCAGTTCCACCTCTGCGTGGCGCGTTGCTAGCTGCTAGAGATCGGTGCTTTCTTTACTGTTAGGCCAAAATGAGCACAAGTAACGGAATCAGTCCATACACTGTTACATCTCAATCTCAGAGGCCGCTTCAAGGGCAGACTCCTCTGGGAACGAAACGTTCCACCTACTCCCCCTCCACTTTAACCCTGGCGTACATCCCGGAAGTGTAACATGAGTATAGAATCTCCAAATGCAAAGGCTACCTACTCAGAGAGCCTCCACCAGAGCCTGCATCCAAAAAGGGCTTCCTAATGGAACATAATTACAACCTTGGGCAGTTCGTCTGCTGTTGTTAGGAAGCTCTGTTCTTGTTTTTTATATTATGCCTGTGTCTCTGCTACTGCCATATATTACGTCTTAATAATACTTATTAATAATAATACTTATTATAATATATTATAATATTATAATACTTATTCTCTGAGAGTCAAGCTTCTTATCCATCAGAGTTTTTTAATACTTGGATCTAACCATCATGTCTCCCCAAAGCCTTCTTTTCTCTAACCAAATAGTCCAAGTCCCTTAAGGTTTCTCACGGGATATGTTATCAAGGTTCCCCACTGCTCCGACCATCACTCTCCCTGTGCCTTACAGTCGGCCAGAGACCCCTTTAAGATGCAAAGCTTGGAGGAAAGGCAACATTCCGGACAAGTTCTGACCAGGGTGTAGGATGGTCACGTGACCGCGACAACGTGACTGTCTTAAATAAAGTTAATCCTGGGAATGAGGGTGTGTTTCCCAGGGACGTCGCTCCTTTGACTCGCTCCACTAAAATGCCGAGATGTTTGGTTTGGTTTGGTTTTTTCCTCACAAAGTGACCCACAAGGGGGGTCACTGCGGTCACTGAAACATAAACACGAGAATCTTGGAGAGGACAGAATTCAGTGTCTTTGGACAGACGCCACGTGACCGTTTGTGGGGTGTGCTGTAGCCACTGCAGGTTTTCGGATGTGAGCGGGACGAGACCGCCACCGACAGACTTGTGCTGCGGGTTCCACGGTTCTGGGACAAGCAGGCTGAGTTCTCTGTGGCCCCTGCACTTCCCACGGTTTCTGGCACACGCTAGTGGACTGACTGACTGAAAAGGGGGTCACTGCGCCACTACGAGATTGAGGTCTCCGAGGAAGCTGAGGCGTCCTCTGCTTCACCCCTTCCTTGTTCAGAGCAGTAACGAAAGCGCAGAGAAGGGAGACTGCTATGAAGGTAGAGATTTTTTTAGCTGAATGCTCTTTATTTTCCTAAGGAGCAAAACGAAGGCTCCGAGAGATTATACAGTTTACTTCAAGTCATGCAAGAATCAAAATCCTGTCCCCAAATCTAGTGATCTTTCCCATAGAACCCGGCGATTCGTCCTTTCCCTCCTTCCTCCAAATGCCTTATTTCTGTGGAGGACGCTAGACTGTTCCTCTCCCCCTGCCCCCATCCCCCTTCCCCCTTCCCTCTCCACACTCGGCTGAGAAGTGCTGGGAGGAGCCGCCCAGAGCAGCCGCGCGGCCCTCTGTGCCAGGCCCGGCCCGGGTGATCTGACCTGAAGCTGTGGTAGTCCGTTTCTCGGCGCGCGGCCGGGGCGTGGTCTCCTGTGGCTCGCTGGTGGCGTTGCTGTGGCCCAGCGCGGACGAGTCGTTCCCGTTCAGGGCAGGATCGCAGTCCGAGCACAAGACTGCAATCAGGATGATCCCCAGGGGCGTCTTCATTTTCTTTGTATCTGTGAGGAAGGATGAAGTCAGCCCGGTCACCATGTTTTACAGCGAGGCCTGAAGTGACCTGCGACATGCACAGGCCATTATTTATTTTCGTTTTTCTTTTTTTTTCTTTCTTTTTTTTTTCCCCTGAGTCTGGGGTTAAGTGACTTGCCCAGGGTCACACAGTTAGAAAGTGTTAAGTATTGGAGGGCAAATTTGAACTCAGAGCCTCCTGACTCCAGGGCTAGTGCTTTATCGCCCCCTAGCTGCTTCAGGGGCCATTATTTCTTAAAGAAAATGACCGTTGACTAGAATCATGGAATCACAATTGTCAGGGTCACAGGAGGTGTTAAACATAAAATGCCGACAGGAACAGGGCTAAGGAAAGAGAAAGATACTCCTGAGAAGTCACTAGCTTTGTCTGTTTCCAATCAATCAATAAAAGATCAATCATAATCAATCAGCATAGTTCCCAGAATTCCTAGCAAGATATTCAAAGCATCTGCACTGAGAACGCCGTGCCATAGGGAAGGACAACGGGTGGGAATTAACATTCCTATTTTATAGATGGGGAAAAACCAGTCACCGGGTGGACAGTTAATATTAAGTATATAAATAATAAATATGTAAAAATATTTATGCAAATTGCATCACTCATGGCCACGCGAGGAGTAAGTGCTCAGACCCTGAGTCTCCACTGCCCACCACGGGGGTCTTTCATTGCAGTAATTGTCTCTTTCTAGGGGACTAGGAGATGCCCTCAAACACTCGCTGAGGGAGACAGCTAGGTGGCGATAGAGCACCAGCCCTACAGTCGGGAGGACCCGAATTCAAATGTGACCTCGGACACTTAACACTTCCCGGCTGTGGGACCCTGGGCAAGTCACTTACCCCCAATTTGCCTGGGGGAGGGGCAATCCACCGAGGAAGGAAATGTGAATGTCCCTTTGGTTCGGAGGGTGGGGCCCTCTTCTTAGCTGTGGGGCCCGGACAAGCCCCTCCCCCCCCCCGCCTCAGTTTCCTCCTCTGTAAATGAGGCACTCCGACTAGTACGATTCCCGGTTCTGAATCTCCGGGCCTCGAAGCTCGCGGCAGCCCCTCCCCCTCCTCAGGCGGCCGCAGCTCGTGACAGACTGGTCCGGCCGCCAGCGTCAGATCCGGCCGGGCCGTACCTGAGGGCTGCGCTCCGTCCGGCTCGGGCCCGCTCTCTGCGCCGCTTCCCCGCCCCCTCCCTGCCCGCACGGCGGGTCCTCCAGCCTGAGCACATGGCAGCCGGAGAGACCCGGGAGTGGGGGTGGATGGGAGCCCGGGGCAGAGGATCCTGCAGGGCTCGGCCCGCTGGGACCGTGGGAGGGCGCATGCCCCAGCCGGGGCAGAGAGGGACCACGGGCGGTCAGGGCTGGAAGGGCCTTGCTGGGGCGGACCTTAGAATTAAGATATATATTACTCAAAAGTGAAAAGGCTCTCAAAGTCCTCTTAGTTCCAACTACTCATTTTCAATCTGATCACTGGCATTTCCAGCTTACCGGAAGGGATGTATCTCCAGGTTATTTTACTTAAAAAAGATCTATAAGAAAAAGTAGAGAATAAACCCATTCGGCCCTGCCCTACTTACCTTTAAAAACGCACGTTCCTCTACTTGTGTTCATACTGAGCGCTCACGGGGACCTGAGCGTTTTGGTTGAAGTTTTTCTTTTGTTTTCCCTTCCCGCGTATGTGTGAACGTGCCCCTTCAGTAAAGGCTCCTTCCACTGACGCGCCATTGTGTAGAATTGAATTAGTGCTTTCAAAGGCTCCTACGATGTGACAAATCACAGCACGCACTTAATAAGTGTTTATTGAATTTTATTGGCAGAAATGTCGGGAGGACTGGAGAAAGGCTCCCAGCCTGGTAGGTGGACTTCCCATCACAAACCTGGAGCTGGAAGGGCTCAGCTTGGCAATGGTCACAGGCCCTTGAAGCTCTGCCTCGCAATCTAGCTTAGGAAAATCTGTGACCTCTTTGATGGGGATGTTTCCTTTGGAGATAAAGATGGAAACCCATCTCAGCCCTGCCATCCTGTGGGACTGTTCCCCGACCTACGACTCTTCATCAGGAGACTACCCAATATGCTGGCAGCCTGTTGACCAGTTCAATTCATTAAAACCTTCTTAAGCACCTACTATGTGCTGGGCGGTGGTTCATTGTTCTCACTCCCTGACCTGCTCCCTTTTTCTATCAAGCATGTCTCTGGTGACATCTCTGGGTGCTGCTTGGCCTCTCCGCTACCCTTTGGGTGGCCTTCCACCCTTGAATGCTATTCCCAGACTTGTGACCTTGCAGCATCAATGGAAGGATGGGGTTTTTAAGAGAGCTCTGTTTCAGGGAGAGGCTTGAGAACCCAGCTCGATCTCCCAAAGGAACCCCCCCTTGCTCTGTTCTCCCTATTTGATGCTGATTTGATACAGTGACTGCCTAAGATGGAGGTAGTGATGGGCAAGCCATAGATTGTCCATCCAACTGCTTATCAAAGTGTGGAGAAGATGCATTCTTCACTCACTCATTAATTTATTTTTAAATGTGAATAATTATGCTAAGCTTTTGAGAAATTCTGATTCTTACTTGAGAAATATAATTTCTTGGATAGTTTTTTTAATGTTTTATTGCTGTCTCACTTTTTTAGTGTTCTATTTTGCTGGATTTTGATTTGTTTTTTGCTTTTCAGACTGGGTTTCTAAATACTAATTGGCACAGTTTTTTTGCTCTCCCCAGCCTGCTCATTCTCAATCCCTCTGTTGCCTCATCATGTATTGACCCCCATGCTTCCATCTTCTGCCCTCTTCTCTCTAGGGCAACATCTATATACCTCTCTATATACCTTCTCATAGCTCCCTTGATCTAAAGATAACCTCTATACTTACAACTCCCACGTTTATCCATCCATCCTAGTCTCTCTCCTGGGCTGTCACTCATAGGTGCCTATCCTCACTTTGTTCTCCCAAACTCAATATGAATAAAATAAACTTATTACCTCCAAAGCTAAACCTGTTCCCTCTCCAAACTCCCCCATTTCTGTGGAGGTACCATCTTAAATCCAGTCACCCAGACTTGTAATCTTGGCGTTATCCCCTTTGTACATTTCCCTTATCCCTGATACACAGTCCATCACTAAATCTTGTCATTTCTATCTCCTAAATATTCACACTAATGGGATGACATGGAAGATATCGTTGTCATTCTTTTCGGTGAGATGGAGGAACATCAGGCCTTCCCATTTGCCCTACTACTCCTATTCATGTTTTCCTGGCCCTACCACTTTCCCAATAATCTAACCTAGCTAGCCAACCTAAGAACCCCCATATCTTTTAATTTGTCCCTTCTGATGGCAGCACCTGTAAGTCTTCTGGGTTTTCCAGTTTCCCTTTAGCCAAACTTTCTCTTCTGTAATAATTTCCCCAAGTAGAGTATGAACACCTTGAAAGCAGGAGCATTTCTATTCACAATTTTTAGTGTACAACAAGCTCTCTTTTGTTGAGGCAATTAGGATTGTGATGTGCCCAAGATCACATAGTGACCCAGGTCAAATTTGAACTCAGTTTCTCCCGACTCTAAGGAGGAACTGCACAACTAACTGTGCAGTCTTAACTAATGTATTTTTTTAATTCATTTGTTCCCTTGTAATAATATTCTCTTCTAAATCTTCTACCTGAATGACAGAATCTTCTCAGTCTCTTCCAATGGCTACTTTTCTTTTCTTTTCTTTTCTTTTAATTTTGCAAAAAGAATGTGTCCATCATTTTTTAATAATATTATCCCTTGTATTCATTTTTCCAAATTATCCCCCCTCCCTCCACTCCCTCCCCCCCGATGACAGGCAATCCCATACATTTTACAGGTGTTATAGTATAACACAGATACAATATATGTGTGTAAATACCATTTTCTTGTTGCACGTTAAGTATTGGATTCCGAAGGTATAAGTAATCTGGGTAGATAGACACGTAGTGCTAACAATTTACATTCACTTCCCAGTGTTCCTTCTCTGGGTGTAGTTGTTTCTGTCCATCATTGATCAACTGGAAGTGAGTTGGATCTTCTTTATGTTGAAGATATCCACTTCCATCAGAATACATCCTCATACAGCATTGAAGTGTATAATGATCTTCTGGTTCTGCTCATTTCACTCAGCATCAGTTGATGTAAGTCTCTCCAAGCCTCTCTGTATTCCTCCTGCTGGTCATTTCTTACAGAGCAATAATATTCCATAGCCTTCATATACCATAATTTACCCAACCATTCTCCAATTGATGGACATCCATTCAACTTCCAGTTTCTAGCTATAACAAAAAGAGCTGCCACAAACATTTTGGCACATACAGGTCCCTTTCTGCTCTTTAGTATTTCTTTGGGATATAATCCCAATAGCAGCAATGCTGGGTCAAAGGGTATGTATAATTTGATAACTTTTTGGGCATAGTTCCAAATTGCTCTCCAGAATGGCTGGATTCTTTCACAGCTCCACCAACAATGTATCAGTGTCCCAGTTTTCCCACATCCCCTCCAACATTCATCATTATTTCTTCCTGTCATCTTAGCCAATCTGACAGGTGTGTAGTGGTATCTCAGAGTTGTCTTAATTTGCATTTCTCTGATCTCCCTTCCCTGTCTTCTGTTTCCCTTTAATTAACTCTTAATTCTGACCCATCAATTGTTGTAGTAGCAAGAAACCTGGGGCAGGGAGACCAATTAGAAGGTGAATTGCAATAGTCCATGTGAGAGCTGATGAGGATCCTTAACTGAAATCCATAGAATTTGTTTATTAGAAAACGCTTTGGACAAAAGGGTGGCCAACAGAACCTCCCAAAAATGTATCTTCTTCTAGATATTCCAATAATTTGTCAACAATAGTTCACAGGAAGGAACCAGGGTTTATTTTCAATCCAAAATCATGGAAGAAAGCAGTAAATTTTACTTGGCAGCAGGTTGCGTAAGCAATGTGGTGCAGAATGTTATCTGGGCCTTGAATGACTGAGGGGAAAGGTTAGGATGAACCAAAAAGAAATAAAAGATAAAAGAAAAGGACTTAGCACTTAGCAGAAATGTACAAAGTGCATGTTACTGCTTATCCTAGGGACTTTCCCAAGAGAAAACATATATTATTTTGGGCAGTCTGAAAAAGCCTTGGGACCCTTCTCAGAAATATGTTTTTAAAAGCATACAGAGGATAATAATAAAATAATTTATATTGAAATACCTTTATCTAAATGGTTTTGAAAGTTCTGCAATGTTTGGTTTAACTCTCCTATCCTGCTCCCCTCCATACTAGCCCCCTCCCCTTCAGCTTCTTTGTGCTTTTTACCTTTCGAATTAGAATGCAAGCTCCTTGAGGGCAGATAACAGCCTTTTTTCTTTCTTATTTCTATCCTAGTGCTTAGCAAAGGGCCTAGTACATAGTAGGCACTTAATGTATGTTTATAGTATTATATCGGACCACAGATCTTCCAGTTCTAAATAGAATATAATCTTTCTAGTTTGTTTAATGGTCAAGAGTATGGAGTAGAGTGGAATTCCCCTATTCTCAGGGCAAAGATATATGTGCACAGATAAATAGTCATGTTTAGGCTTTGTCAAGTACCAAAATATCAGTTCTATGTTCCATTTATGGAGGAAATAGAGAAGTTGAGAATCTTCTTTGCTCTGTGGTGGCAAATCATCCCGATTTTGTTGTGATTTACTCTTAGAAATATAATTTTGTGAGGGAAATAATGTAGGAGGTAAGCAGTACTTTGTGGTGGAAATTACCCTGTCACCAAATCCTATATTCTAATCTCACTTCTTTTCTTCATCAGGATCAGTTTGCTTCCCAAAGGATCATCACTGACTCTTCACCAACATACCCTCCCTCTTCTCCACTAATTTTCATGCTACTTGCCCCTAAAAATTCATACATTAATTATCAGAGAAAACAGGATGCTGTCCTTTAAAGCAAATTACTATCTCAGAGAAGCTAGCCTCCTCAATACCTTAAAACTCCCTAGAATAACTACAAAATATGGTCCCTGTTTCCCACCATAAATTAGCATTGGGATGTTCTTCAAACTTTCTCTTCTACTCTGAGTTGAGACCACTTTCCCCTTCCAGTTTTCTGGTCTAAGTCCTCCTTCACCTTTTTTTCCATTGGAATGGAAGGAAGGAAGAAAAAAATAAGGTTCTATATATACAAAAATATTTATAGCAATTTTTTCTCAGGGCAAAGAATTGGAAACTGAGAGGATGTCCATCAAATGGAAACTGTCTGAATAAATTATAGTACGTGATTATGATGGAATACTATTGTTCTATAAGAAATGATGAGCAAGATGCTCTCAGAAAAACTTGGAAAGTCCTCCATGAGCTCATGCAAAATGAAATGAACTGTGTACAAAGTAATAGCAATGTTGTGGGATGATCAGCTGTGAATAACTTTACTATTTTCAGTAGTACAATGATCCAAGACTACTCTGAAGGACTTATGATGAAAAATGCTATCTATACACAGAGAAAGAACTGTTTGTGTCTGAATACAAATTGTAGCATGCTTTAAAAAAACTTTATTTTTCTTAAGGTATTTTTTGGAGGGAAATCTATGTTTGCTTTCACAACATAACTTTATTTTTTTTATTATAGTTTTTTATTTACAAGATATATGCATGGGTAATTTTCCAGCATTGACAATTGCAAAACCTTTTGTTCCTATTTTTCCCCTCTTTCCCCCCCACCCCCTCCCCCAGATGGCAGGTTGACCAATACATGTTAAAGATGTTAAAATATAAGCAACATAACTTTAAAGAAATGTTTTGCATAATTTCACAAGTATCTTCTTAATGGTGGGGAAGAGGAAAGGGAGGAAAGGATAGATTCTGGAACTTAAAAATTTTAAAAACAAATGTTAAAATTTGTTTTACATATAACTAAGGAAAACTTAAATATTAAATAAATTTTAAAAAATCAAAATTATAGGCTCTCTCTTTGAATCTCAAGTTAAGAATACCTAATCTAGACCATTCCACTATCCTCCAGTGTTACAATTAAGAGAAGTGAGGTCCAAAGAGAAGTGGCTTGCCAGCATTATGCAAGACAAGCAAGAGTCAGGGTTTAAATCCCCACTTCTCTGACTTCCAATATTGGGAGGATCCTACAGTATCACACTCAAGCTCTTCATAACATCTTAGTATAAAAACAGATATGGAAGGAATTCTAGGTTCACAGGATCCTAAATTGAGCTGGAAGGGATCTGAAGCACATTGAGTCCAACTTCCCCACTTTCCAGAGGCGAAAACAGACCCAGAGAGAGAAAGAGACTCAGTGGTGATTGTGCTGGCAGTAAATGGAAAAGCTAGGGCTGATATTTAGGTCCTGACTCTCAATCTAACCTACTATCCATTACTTCACATAGTGAATGGATTTACCCCAAGGTAAGTGAGGCCTGTACCAATATCAGTATCAGGACAAACAGCAAACATATCTTGGCAAAGAGAAGGTTTAAATTGGATTCCGCCAGAGAATAATAAGGTAGTTTTAATTTGGAAGAGAGGATGGTTTTTAATTTAATTTTATTTTGATCTAAAATATGATCCAACATAGTATTTAGTTCTTATAAAATAATAATCATATGAAAAACAGCAATGTTCAATTAAAAATATCAAGATTCTACTTGAGGAGGGGGGAGTAGTGGTACAGTGGATAACTCTGGAGTCAGGAGAATATGAGTTTAAATCCATCTGTAAGACATTTGATATTAACTAACTGTATGACCCTATGTGACCACTTAACCCTATTCACTTCACCAAAAAAAAAAAAAATCAAAACTATTGTGTTTGGCATTTCTGGAGATATAAAAATTAGTTGATTCATAGTTTTTGCAATGCTTGACATTACTGTTATCTCATTTGATGTTTGCTTCCCAGTGGTACTAAGTCCTGAACACCAGATTCGAAATTCCAAATGAGGCAAGGGACAATGAAAATGGATGTCAAGAGTACACACTAGCAGGAATAGGCTTTCAAGATAGACTAGTCCATAAAAAATGGCTCCAAAGATATTATGAAAGAAGCATGTGCCTGAAAAAAGAGGGGAATATTTTATAATAAGAATGTGTAGAGGACTTTATGTACTTCTGTATGCTTATATATTAGTACTCTGAGGCTGATGAGAATAAGAAGACCCCCCCCCCCCAGCACATTCATTGGCTTCTTTGGGAAAGATTTATGGGAAGACATGGAAGTGGATTTCTTACTGCCAGATGGAGAGGGATACATGGACAGGGTCTTTGGGGGAGGGTCAGAGCTTTATTTCAACATATCACAGTCCAATCTGAAAGGCCCTGGTGAAACATGCTACAAACACCATTGTTAGCAGGGGAATACTGGCTCCCAGCTGGTGTCCTTTTCCTAGCTTTTTGAAATTGCATAAGTTGGTAACACAGCAGCCTGTATAATAATTCTGGAATACTTTTCCTTCAAACTTCCTTCTTATTGGACAGATTTTTGCACAATACTTTGCTATACTCTTTCTGTGCTCCACCTCTGGGACATAAAAAGGAAAAGAAAAAAAATTAATGTCTTGTTTCAAATTCAACAGTTTTAATACAGAAATTAAATCTTTTTCACATAAAAAGCAACTTCTAGATCATTCTATTACCTTTATGATCAACTACAAAATCCTGTTTGATTTTTAAAAGCCAACTTCTTCACAATGTGGTCCTTTCTCCCTTTTCAATCTTCTAACACTTTACTCCCCAATGCGCACTCTGCTGCTGCTTCTACACACTTCCCTATGTCCCAGATCACAGGATATTTCTCTTTTTTTCCATGCTTGAAATACTCTTTCCTCGACCTACCTTCCTCCTACCCCTTTCCTTGTTTCCTTCCAGACTTAGATTAAATTTTAATTTTGGCAAGGTTTCCCCAGTCTCCCTCAATACTATGTTGCCTTCCCTCTAGTATCACTTCCAATTTAATTTGTATTTTGTCTATACACGGTTGTCTGAGTGTTGCTTCCCTAAGCAAAATGCAAATTCCATATGGAGAGGAACTCTCTTTTTGTCTTTCTTCTCACTCCCAGTGATTGAGTTTTTAATGTAAGAAGAGACTGTTTACTATAGTAAGCACTAATAAAATTTAAGAACACCTGAGCTGGGAAACATTTCATAACTTAGAATGTAAGGCTGTATAATGTAGAATGTCAGAGGTGGAAGAAACTTAACATGTAAGGTTCTAAAAAAGAAATGGAACCTTAGAACAGAGGTTTGGCCAGAGGGGATCTTAAGAGTAGGAGAAATCAGAGCTGAAAAGGACCTCAGACAAAGAATAACAGAAATGCAAGAAACTCTGGAGAACGAAACACAACCTCTCAGGGTTGAGTCTTTAGAAGACATACTATCAGAATTTTAAAGAGATTTAAAACAGAATGTCAGAGTAGAAGGATCCTTTGAGCCGGGAAGAGGGATGAGGAGGACTGGACCTTTGATTTCATTGATGTGGGAGAATTCCCAACATGGAAATTCTCTATATTGATACCAGTCAGCAAATTACTTGTGTTATCTAGCTTTTATAATTGCCTGGGCACTTAGAAATGACGTGACTTGCCTTGTGGTTATGAATCTAGTATGTGTCAGAAGCAGGATTTTAATTCATGGCTTTCTGTCTCCATAGCTGCCTACCTGTTTCTCCATCACTTCTATTTATCTTCTGCTTTTACTCTGGTCTCCTTTGTGTTTTTAGAAAGAGATGTCTTACGCTAAGTGAAATGAGCAGAATCAGGATTTCACTGCACATGGCAACGGCAAGATTATTCTGGTGGACGTGGCTCTTCTCAACCAGGAGCTCTCTTGGGGTACCAAGGACTCATGTGTGTGTTATGGTTGTAGCCCAAGCCAGCTCTGGCCATTTGGGTTCCCATGGCGGCGCAGGAAGATGTAGCTTTGAGTTGAATTCTGTTGCAAGCCCATAGACCACCTTCTGCCAACAGTGTGGTGGGCAGTAGGAGAAGGGGAATGAGTAAACCATTAGAAATGGTTTCTCTTTAGCTCGAAGAACTGTCATTTCATTTGGATTCTTGAAGTCCTAGATTATGGAGACAGCTGAAATCATTTTGCCTCTTAACCATTTTGGAAAAAAAGTTTGGTCTTAAGGATCAGTGAAAATGTCCACTTTCCTTTCTTATTCATCCCATCTCAATATCTCTTGATCCATTACATTCCACTGTAGTTCCCTCAAGGGTCTGTGAACATTAGAATGATAGAATTGGAAATAATTTCAGAAATAATTTAGTCTAATCCCCTCATCTGACAGGGATGTAAACTGTGGCTCAGAGAACAAAAAAGTCACATAGTGGCTCAGAGGCTTGAAATACTCTTTCTTCGACCTCTCTTCTTCCTACCCCTTTCAGAGTCAGAGGCAGAACTGACTGGCCCTCAAATACAAGCCCTCTCAACTTGGAACTCCATGCCTCACTCTGTAGTCACATCCTGCACTGTATGTCCCTACCTGATCCCATCTCTCAGTAGCACTGTTGATAACTTCTAAGTCCTGGACCTTCTCCAGAATGGTGGCCAGCCCCTCTTATCTCTGACTCTCAGCCTGTGAAGATTAATCAGAAAATCGTTGATGAGTTGGCCTGAGGGAAGTGTCAAGCCGAAGCTTGGGAGAGAAGAGAATCCCTAGCAGATAAGAGAATCTCTTTCCCTCTCAGTAAGGAGTGCTGTTCTTTGCCACTTTCCCTCCTATTTTAAGCTTCCATTAAAATTTAATCATTCAGGACTACCTCTCCTCATTGGAAGATTATTCTTAGAGAACCAAATGACCATTATATTTTCAAAGCATAGCTGTGGGTTTGGACTTTTCTTGAAATTGCTAAAAATACAAGACTAAGAAAAAATGTTTCCAACTTGGAGCATGTGAATTCCAAGATGATTCAATGAGTTTCATAGAGAATTATCCTGAGAGATGGAGAGAGTATCTCACTGAATCTGCCTCCAGGGCACCTGGTATGGATCCTGGATAATCAAAGGCACTGCTAGCATAGTGGCAAGCTCTGCCAGGAATGCCATAAGAGTGGGCTTTGGACTGGAGGAGACTGGATGTGGGGTCCAGAAAATTGGTCACTGGGAAATTCATTTTGTTCAGTCATAGAAATTATAGAAATTGCTAACGATGAATAGAATAGCTGCCCTGTGGATGCTTGAGAGAACAAAGAAATTGGGAATGGACATAAAGGAAGGAAGAAGGAGAGACAAGGGAAAGGAAAGAACGCAGAGGAAAGGAGTAAAGCTCATTTTCCTTTTAATCCCATATGACTTGATTTCCTTCATATTGCTATTTTCTCCTTATTATCATTGCTCCTTATAACAACTAGGGCAAGTCTCTGGTAAAAAAAAATTAACTGGCTCTATGATTTCAGGTGATTCATTTCCCTTTCTTCTCCGAGACTCAGTTCCCTTGTCTGTCAAATGAGAATATCAGACTCAATAACTAACCACTTCCAATTTAGGAGATAACATGACTAGACAGTCCATGGGTTCAGGGATCACATCCCATATAAATTTTATTTTTTCAGCACACAGTATAGTGTTAGCAAGGATGAAATGAGTAAAAGCTGGACCTAAGATCAGAAGATATGGTTGCTGTCTAGGACTACCTGTGTGATCTTGGGCAAATTTCCCAGCATCTGTAGAAATCAATTTCTTTATCCATAAATTGAGGTTTAAGGTATCTTTTTTTATAACCCTGGTAGTCATGGATTGGTCACTCCCTGGGAGCTGGTCTTTGTCCAGCTCACCTGGTAGGAAGCTCTTTCCAAACTACCTAGGGATAGAGCTCTGGAAAATACTGCTTCATTAACACAGCTCATCTCTCCCTTGCTCATCTTCACACAACTCTCACACACATTTTCCTGCAAATACACAGATTTCCAGATCCACACATACTCCTTATTCATTCTTAGATCCACTGCACTGATGTAAACCATAGCTCCCATGTACTCAATACACATTCACATACACACACACACACACACACACACACACACACACACACACACACAGCCAAATACAGGACCAAGTACTTTCTCTGTCATTAATTCAGAATGATATGTTGTTAAACCAAATAAATCAAAGGGAAAAAGTCCAAGGATCATAAATCATTGGATTCCTAGAAGCTATATGGTTCTGGATTTATACCAGACCTTAGGGGTCATCTAACCTGAAGTTCTCCTTTTTTCAGGTGAGAATATTGAGACCCACATGAAGGAATGCATTTGATGACCTCTTGGTTCTTTCCAGTGGGAATTTTAGGATTTTAAGTCTTTTTACATTGAATCCTAGGGTTTTCTGGCTGGAAGGGGCCTTAAAACACTGAATATAGAATACTTCTTGCTCAAGGTCATACTGATATCAGAGGGAACATGGGAAAAATTGGATCTAGGACTTTCAGAGATTTTTCTACTGAACAATGGGGAAGACATCATGAAATGAGAAAAATGGAAGTAAAGGGAGATACGATGGGAAATTATAAGAAAATATGTGGTTTTTTTTAATCTTGTGGATGAGCAGTGGTATAAAATTATTCTGATTCTTTTTAGGTGATGAAAAACAATGTCTAGTCCTGTTTTTAATACCTTAGGTTTTCTCTTGGTAGGTGGAAGGTGGAATTAATTAAAATTATTCATTAGGAATGTGGACCATACCAAAGATCTACCATCTTATCAGGTAATTGATGGTTGATCAATTGATTGGCTGAGAGTGAGTATGGAATTGAAGCACAGACCAATTAGTTATACCCAGTGTGCTTAGGTGGATAAATCCAAATGAGAGAAACTATTTTTATTAGGTGTCTATGAGTCAGGGAAAGGAAGGAATAAATATTTATATAGCACGTACTATTTGCCAGGCAATATGCTAAGTGCTTTTTTATAAATATTATCTCATGTGATCTTTACAGAAACCTGCAAGGTAGGTTGCCATTATTATCCTGATTTTTACAATTGAGGAAACTGAGGCAAACAGAAGTTAAATGATTTGCTCAAAGTCTCCAGGTCTAGTGTTCTATCCGTTGTGCTCTCTGTCCCTGAACTTTTTGTGAAGAAGCATGAGGCTCCTTGACTTAGAATGATTACAAAAAATCAACTGAAACTGGGTAACTTTTAAAAATATATATATTAGAAAGCTTAGACACCATCCATTCTTATAGAAGTTAGTTTTGTTTTTGTTTTTGTTTTGTTTTGTTTTTTAACAAGCATTTCTAAAAAGGCACGACCTTTGAAGACAGGAACTCAGACCTTAATTCAATCACTGCCCATGTGACCTTTGTTAAGTTATTTAACCCATGCCCCAATTGGTTCATTTCTGAAATGAAGAATTTACACTAGATTGTTTCTCTCTGCTCAGGAAGCTGATGTTCCTAAGTTTCTCTCTAGCCCCAGCATTCTATATTCTTCCCTTCCAAGTAGAAAACCTTGTGATTCCATGTAAAAAGATGTAGCATTCTAGTTTTGAAACATAAAATCTCTGACATTTGGCAAGGATGGAATGGGGACATCCAAGGAACA